>NW_027532208.1:1380557-1385351 GCF_008692635.1 Crocuta crocuta
CCGCCGTCTTTTGTCTTATTTTCTAAGTTCTGTTAGTGCTTAACCAGGTATTTAAGGTTATAATCAGGAGGCTGTGTTTGCTGCTTTGTAGGTTGTAGCAGTACCAGCTGCCTCATGGCCTTTTCCTTTCATAATCCTTTTTCTCGTGTCGTCTCCAAATTCAGTTTTAGGTATCAGCTGAGTTTGATTCACTACCACCACATCATCCTACTTTAAATCAGGCACTTGTAGAGATCTTTGAGTTTGTTCTTTCTAATTTATAGATTTGAGTAGCACAAAACCCCGTTCTGTGAGAAATGATCAGTAGAAGTTCCCAAAGGAGAGCTTTAGATTAAAGGTACATGGTTAAATAATATTGGTTTGGTCCCATGATCTTGAAGCAACAATAAAAATTACATCTTAAGGACTTGGCATGAGTCTTTTTTCTTTTTTAAAGAATTGACGAAGTCTAAGCTAAATTTTCATCAACATTTCACCTGTAAGGGTGTGTCGCACAGAGGGAGCCTTTTCTTTCCGTAAGTTGAATACTGTTAATGAGCTGCGTAGTGTTAATTGGGTTGTGGGTAGGTAAAGGGAAATGAGCGTGTTCTCACATACATGGGTTTTTTCCCCCCCTAAGTTTTTTTTTTTTTAATGTTTTATTTATTTCTAGGAGAGAGAGAGAGAGCGTAAGCAGGGGAGGGTCAGAGAGAGAGGGAGTCACAGACTGAAACAGGCTCCAGGCTCTGAGCTGGCAGTCAGCACAGAGCCCGACGCGGGGCTGGAACCCACGAACCGCGAGATCATGACCTAAGCGAAAGTCGGACGCTTGACCGACTAAGCCACCCAGGCGCCCTAAAGTTTTTTTTTTTTAAGTGATCTCATGACCCCAAGATCAGGAGTCGCGTGCTCTTCCAACTGAGCGGGCCAGGCACCCCACATTCAGAGATTTTTAAACATGAGGTTTAGAAAGTAAATTACCAAAGAAATTCCTCGGTCTCCTCGTCTTAATCTTTGGAGTAATATCTTATTTTTGGAGAGATCAATGAAAGCCGAACTGAGGGGGACCCAGGTGGAGTGTCAGCTTTCTCCTCGTAATTTCTGTTAGTAGAACGGTTGTCAGGGCTGGGAATAGGACAGTGACAGCAGCGGGCAGCTGCACATGTAATGACAGGAGCTCAAGAGGAATCCCTTAGCCACCCTCCCCCACAGCCAAGTGTGCAGGGCAGCTGTGGTGGTGGAGAGAAGGGTGAGAGGTAATCAGGAAGGCTTTCATTTTTATTTGTTTCAGTGTTTTATTTTGAGGGAGTTACAGAGCGAGTGGGGGAGGGGCAGAGAGAGGGAAGGACCCAGAATCCCAAGTGGACTCCGCAGGCTGTCAGTGCAGAGCCCGACTTGGGGCTCGATCCCATAAACTGAGATCATGAGCTGAGATGAAAGCAAGAGTTGAACACTTAACCGACTGAGCCACCAGGCGGCCCAAGAAGAATGCGTTTTGTAAAGACACGGGTTTGTTTTGAGAAGATAGATCATTTAAATTTCTTCAGCATTCTGAAAGGAATTGTTAATATGACACCTGAGCTACCATATTTTAATAACTTGGATCTAGGAAACTGTGGTCCCTGGTAGTAGTGCCTTAAGGATGTGGAAATAAACTGTTTTGACTGAATTGTTTCAGTTCAGGACTCTTCAGATCGACAGCGCTCCTTTTGTAGCAGTCTGACAAGAACTAGTTAATGAATATGTCGGAGCCCTGGTGGCCCAGCCTGGATGGCAGCCTTGCAGGTACTCCCGTGCTCCCTGCCAGTGCACCCTTCCTGCCTGACCTGGGTAGGCTGTGGGGGGATGGACGCTGCTTCCAAGTGATACTCCACTGTTTACATATGACCCATAACTAGGTAGTCTTTTATTTTATTTTTTTTTATGTTTCATTTATTTTTTTTGAGAGAGGGAGAGTTAGAGATAGCTGTCAGCACAGAGCCCGATGCAGGGCTCGAACCCACGAACCGCGAGATCATGACCTAAGCGAAAGTCGGACGTTTAACCGACTAAGCCACCCAGGCGCCCTGCTAGGTAGTTTTTTTAACTACATCTGTGTCATAGAGATAGATGTTAGACACTGAATTTTTTCTGCTAAGTTGAAAATGACCCAATCCAGAAGGGCAAGGAGAATTCATAAGAAAGGCTCAGAAAAGACCATCCTGAGGCAAGGAAAAGCACATTGGGAACAAGTGGGTAGTGGAGAATGAATATTCTTGGGTTTTTCTGTTTGTTTTAAATTTTTTGGGTTTTGTTTAGGTTTTTAAATTTTTTAGAAAAGATCTTATTTTTAAGTCCTCTCTACATCCAGTGTGGGTGCTCAAACTTACAGCCCTCAGTTCAAGAGTTGGCTGCTGCTGTAACTGAGCCTGCCAGGTGCCCCTAGTTGTTGTTGTTTTTTTTTTTTAAGTTTATTTATTTTGAGGGCAGGGGCAGAAGATCTGAAGCAGGCTCTGTGCTGATGGTAGAGAGCCCCATGCTAGGCTCCAGCTCACAAACTCGGATCATGACCTGAACAAAAGTCAGACGCATTACAGCTGAGCCACCCAGGCGCCCCTAATTTGTTTTTTTTGGGAAGGAATATTGCAAAATATCTTGAATTTGGGGATGCTGTTAATTTCCTTTTTTTTAATATTTAAGATTTTTTGAAATTTATTTTGAGAGAGACCGCAAATTGGGGGAGGGGCACAGAAGGTTAGTGCTGAGCCCGATGCCAGGTTTGAACAAAAGAAACTGTGAGATATGTCATGACCTGAGCCAAAAGTCAGGAGTTTGACTGAGCCACCCACCTATGTGCCCTGGGATGCTGTTAATTTCGGAGGGAGTCTTTGGAGTCCTCAATGGGGATGACTGCTGATGACAGAAATGTCTGGCCTTCAGGATGCTAGACCATTTGGGGAACAAAAGATAGGTGTCACCATAATTCCCCCTGCAGGGATATAGCCATCATGTCTTTTTCTGTGGGGGTTAGGTTTGCTTTTGTACCTTGCCTTCTCCCTTGACTTTCATTATTTCAGGGAGCTTTTCTTCTGTTATTAGTATGTTCAGTGGCTGAATAATTCTGTGAATGTGTCATAATTGTATTTTTATCTAACATTTATCCTCTTTCCAAATTTATGGTAGTATTGCCATGAATATTTTTGTGTCTGAAGCTTCGACCACAGTTTATATATTAGGACAGAGGCCCAAAAGTCGAATTTTTGGAAGAACAGCTAAGTATAAATTTTAAGGCTTTAGAAGTTATCAGTAGTACTGTGTTTTCTTAAAAGTAGTGAAAAGTGTAACTGAAAAGGTATTACTTACATACACAGGGTTCAAAGTTCAAGGATGCCCTATTGCCCTTTTACTACAGGAAGAAAAAAATGAAGTCAAATGGGGGAAAAGTTGACTGCTAGCAGCAGATCTCCTATTTGTTGCTTTCTTCTGGTTGGAATGACTGCCTTTTAAAAGAAAAGACTAGGGGTGCCTGCTGGCTCAGTCTGAAGAGCATGGGACTCTTGATCTCTGGGTCACGAGTTCAAGCTCCATATTGGGTGTGAAGATTATTTTTTTAAAAAGGACGTTAATTTTTTTTAACGTTTTTATTTATTTTTTAAATGTTTTATTTCTGAGAGAGAGAGAGAGAGACAGCGTGAGCAGGGGAGGGTCAAAGAGAGAGGGAGACACAGAATCTGAAGCAGGCTCCAGGCTCTGAGCTAGCTGTCAGCCCAGAGCCCAATGCAGGACTCGAACCCACGAACTGTAAGATCATGACCTGGGCCAAAGTCGGATGCTCAACCAGCTGAGCCACCCAGGTGTCCCAAAAAGGACGTTAAAAAAATAAAAAGAAAACACTGATACGGAAAATTTCAAAACCTCTGTTGAGATGAATAGCAGAGTAAACCTGCCCATAACCTTCACCACATGTCAGCATAGCAGTCAATCTTTTTATCTACGTACTTGCCTACTTGTTGGTCCCCTTGGGATTTACTATCTTGGGAAGATGGCTTCTTACCTAAAATGACCCCTTATTGGCCGTAAATGGTCAAGTTACCAGCGAGGTCTCCCTATGTTTATTTAAATTTGGCCACCTGCAAAGTAGTTTCTTGCTTAAAGCATTTAATCCAGATGGTGGCTGATTTTCAGTCGTCCCTTGATTTTAAGAGAGGTGCTTCTCCTCAGTTGGCATGCATATGCTGCCTGCCATCGGCCTTTTCTAATTAGGGGGACAAAAGCCTGGCTGAGTCCTGAGTGGACAGAGGACGGTCCTGATGTGTTACCTTTGGGGGAAGGACCGGGGTTCCTTTCTTACTGCCTTTTTTCTTGAGGGCAGAGGAGGTAGAGCCTTCTGATAGAAGAGCTGGAACCCAGCGGACTTGCTGAGGACACACTTTGCTTTTGTTTCACCTTGTTATTTGCCAAGCATTTTTTAAAAGTCCTTTTTGCCTTAAGGTCAGAATCCTGCTGGGTGTTTGGATGGATGGGTGGGTAGATAGGGAGCATATGTAATAGCTGTCAGAGCCCAGGCGTCCTGGCTTGGCATCCATTCCCAGAAGTATGGGGCGGACTAATTTAATGATGTTGGCAGGAATTTAGATGGGTATGCTGCCATTCTGTTAATTTTTTGCCATTTGAAGGCCCTGCCGTTTAAAACTTGAGATTTTTGGAACCGGATCCATTTATTGAAGAAAGGAGAATAACGTAAACTTCAAGCAGGTATAGTAACAGCGTAATAGAGTAATGGAGGGCATAGAAGTCACACTGGACTGCAGGGGCCCTTTCCTACAGAAGTGATGC
>NW_027532208.1:1385433-1392004 GCF_008692635.1 Crocuta crocuta
GGGGGGTGGGGAAGGGGGGGGGGGGGGGGACGTGTGGTGGAAGGACTGTCCTGGCAGAGGGCATAGCATGTGTAGGTTCAGAATGCACAGGAGCAGAGCGTGGTGCAGGCTTCATTTATTCCCTGTTGGTTGCTGCGGTCGTGTGCATTTGAGGAATATCAGCAAGGGAGTCCAAAGAGGTAAGTAGGGACCAGTGCATTGAAGGGCCTTGTGGAGTTTGAGTTCTTTCTTTATGCTCTTGGAGAGTCTTTGAAGGATTGTAAGGCAGAAGAGGATCATGAACTGGTTTTCGGCCTGGAGAGATTTGGAAACTGACAAGGAGAGTGAGGCCAAGGGAGGGAGACTAATTACAGTATTGTAGGAGGTCCGGTCTGAAGGAGGGGGGCCCAGACCAGGAGAGTGAGGGCAGATCTCCTTGTCTGGGTTCCCCTCCTTCAGAGAGAATTTGATGGCTGGAAATAGAACAAGAAAGAGGAAGGAAAAATGAAGAGGAATTCACTTGTCCTCCTCAGTTTGGGGAAGCATTTAAGTGGAGGTAGATAAAAGATAATGGCTACAAGATAATATATGAAGAGCACTTAGAGCAGTGCCTCGCACAGGCTAAGCATGAGTAAACGTGTGTGTGTGTGTTTTAGATGTTAAATGTTTTTATTTATTTTGAGAGAGAACAAGCAGGGGAGGGGCAGAGAGAGAATTCCAAGCAGGCTCCACACCATCAGCACAGAGCTGGACTTGGGGCTCAATCCCGTGAACTGTGAGATCATGACCTGAGCCGAAATCAAGAGTTGGACTCTTGGATCGCCTGGGTGGCTCAGTCAGTTAAGCCTCCGACTTCAGCTCAGGTCATGATTCCTGGTTTGTGAGTTGGAGCCCCACGTCAGGCTTTGTGCTTACAGCTCAGAGCCTGGAGTCTGCTTCAGATTCTGTGTCTTCCTCCCTCTCTGCCCCTCCCGTGCTTGCACTCTGTCTCGTCTCACAAAATGAATAAAAATGGTTAAAAAAAAAAAAGTTGAAGACGTAAGCGAACATTGGCTGGGGACATGAAATGGGGGCTTTTTAGATGGGTGCAGGGGTAGTCAGGTGGGGAGTGAATGAAAGGTGAGGAAATGCTAAGAGATATAGACTTACTTTCTGAAGCTTGATTTTGTAGGAAATAAAAAGATGGGGGAAAAAATGAGATTAAAAGGCATCACTTACTTTCCCCCTGAACTTGGGTTTATGTTACTGAGAAAGAGCAGGAGGGGAGGAGGGAACATACAGGGGAGAGTGACCAACCACTGGCCACATGGAGGGAAGAAACATGTAGTTGGCGCACAGGGAAGAGGCAGTGATAGCAGAAGTTGTTTGCTAAGAAAAGGCCTTGGAGGGCCTCCTGGGTGGCTAAGTTGGTTAAGCGTCTGACTTCAGCTCAGGTCATGATCTCATGGTTCGTGGGTTTGAGCCTCGCATTGGGTTCTGTGCTAACAGCTAGCTCAGAGCCTGGAGCCTGCTTCGGATTCTGTGTCTCCCTCTCTCTCTGACCCTCCTCCGCTCATGCTGTCTCTCTCTCTCAGAAATAAATTTTTTAAAAACATTAAAGAAATAAAGAAAAGGCCTTGGAATCTGCCTGCCTAGTGGCCACTTTTTTGTGCAAAGAGGCGGTAGTAAGCAAGGATCGTTAGGCAGTTAGCGCAGAGGGTCTTCTCTTGGTGTGTGTCTCGTCTCCCTGTCTCTACTCGCTTCGGTTTTGGGTATAAGAATAAAAATGAGTGGTTGGATTGTGCATTTGGATGCTTGAGCGCTAATGGAACAGAAGGACAAGGCATAGAAAAGTATATATTCATACAAAAACAATTGAATTGATGAATCTTAGAAGAAGGGAATAAAGTCTGAAGGGGAAGAGAAAGGATAAGGTTCAAATGCACAGAGGGAGTGCTAGTAGGTGGTAATGAGGACTCGTATTCTTGGAGGTTGTTAAGAGTTTGATTTTAGAAGTGAGTGATTCTAGGGGTCTCTCTCCAGTCTCTGCCCCTCCCTGGCTTGCGCTTTCTCTCAAAATAAGTAAAGTAAACTTTAAAAAAAAAAAAAGCAAGTGATTCTGGAGCTTCTGGGTGGCTCAGTCGGTTAAGCGTCCAACTCTTGATTTCGGCTCAGGTCATGATCTCATGATTCACGGGATTGAGCCCCACATCAGGCTCCATGCTGACCGCGTTCTAGCTTTCCCTCCCCTTCCCCCTCCCCCACTTGTGCTCTTTCTCCTTCTCAAAATAAATAAGTGTGTGAAAAATTAGATTAAATTATACTTTTAAAATGTAAAAACAAATACAATTTAAACGTAAAAAATAAAGTTCTGAACAAGGAGGTCAGGTGTGGTTTGGGTGAGAAGCTGTCAGATTTGATGAGATAGTTGAACTACTGTTTGTAATGGATTTGGGGGAGTAGCCTTGGATTATGGATGTGGAACCAGAGATCTGTACATAGGTGAACAATGCCAACAAAAGTGAACATGACATTGATTCCAAGAGAAGTTGTAGAAGCAAAGAAAAGGCCTAAAACCGGAAATTATTGTAAAGAAGAGTCTGTATGGGTTTATAGAAGAAGCTGTTTAATTTTTAACTGATTCTGAATTGAATTACTTTTTAGAATAGGGTTATTTGACTACCAGCCAAGGGAACACTGGAATACATATATCTGAATTTTTTTCAAGACATTCGGGTCAGGTGTTTTCCTCGTATGTGGGGCTACAGAGCAAAAGTTTTGACAAATGTCCTAATTGTTAGAAAGTGAGATCAGACTGGAGCAGTGGGTGGAATCAAATGGCCTTATTTTTTTGCTTAACGTCTTGCATTTTGGCCCCCAAATTCAGCTTTTCATTATTACATGTGGTGCAGATGGCACTTACCAGTAACACCTGTTAGGGGAAAAGAGACCTAGGGTGTTAATTGAGATCGCAGTAGGAATTCAGTCTGATTGATTTTCAGAAGTTAATTTACGCAGAATTTAACAGTGCAAGATAATAGTATTAAAACAACTATATAAATTATTTTTTGTTCATGCCAAATGACCCATGACAAAGATTTCGTATTCTTCACAATTCTGTTGGTCGGCTAGGCCAGCCCGTGTGGCTGGATGAAACTACAGTGGCCACGGAAGTTTCTCAGCAGCAAGCTCTTCCTGACTCACGAGCACTTTTCAGGCCTTTGCTTGCCTCATACTTGCTAATATTCCACTAGTTAATGCAAGTCACATGACCGAGCGCAGCCTATAGTGGTGGAGAACTATATTCCATTTCTTCATAGGAGAAACTACAAATTTCTAGTGAAAAGGAAGGATGTGTACGGGGTTGGCAAGAATTATTATTGCCACTTTTGCAGACAGTCTGGGCTTGATACATTATGTGTAGATTCATGTCATTTAAACATTCAGGAGTGACTGTTAGGTACCATGGTGATTCATTGGTGCGTGGAAGGCGGTACCTGCCCCTTAAGGACTTCAGTCTTTCTGGGGAAAGGAAAGGTAAACAATTAATGGTACAAGGCATTAGGAATGGGCAGCATATTGGGGCACCTGGGTGGCTCAGTTGGTTAAGTGTCTGACTTTTGATTTCCACTCAGGTCATGATCACACAGCTCGTGAGTTTGAGCCTTGCGTTAGACTCTGCACTGACAGCACGAAGCCTGCTTGAGATTCTCTGTCTCCCTCCCTGTCTCTTCTGTGTTCTCCTGCCCTTGCCCACCCCCCCCAAAAATAAATAAATGAAAATTTAAAAAAAGAAAACAGTATAAAAGATGCAAGGTAAAAGTTACACAGAGTAAGCAGTGATTATAGCTGCCTGAAAATTTTCCAGGAAGTGTATGTAGTATTTGAATTAGGACCTGAAGGATATATGGAGATTTTTTTCTTTATGGGTTCTGGAAGTGTGTTTAGGTGGTTGGAAAAGCATGAGAGCACAGAAGTGTGTGGTATGAGGAAGAATGTGAGCATCATGACCTGAATATTGATATCTCCGGTAGGAGGGCTGTTCTGTGTATTGTACAGCGTGCAGTAGCATCCCTGGCCTTGCCCAGTAGATAAAATCTCAGTAGAACGGTTTTCAAGAAACTACCATAGTTTATAATGTACTTTCATACACACCAGTTTGTTTCATTTTCAGCTGGGAGAGTTCCCCCTCCCTCACCAAAACACAGATCTGTCATGAAAGCAGGAGTTATAAATATTAGCTCACTTGTTTTCTGAAGCTTGCAGTCCATGTATTCTAAGTAGCAGGCTGAAGGGCAGGGACAAAGGAGTCTATCTGGTGGAAGAGAGGATGAGTAGGGGAGTTGTATCTAGATCATAGAAATAGTAAGCAGGCAAGATTCAGAGGTAGGAAGGCTCTCTTCACCTGTATGAGGAATTGATTCTGGCCCCAAAAGATACAGTTTTTAAGGCAGTTGTAGGGGAGATGAACTAGGTTTCAACATGAAGAAGTTCATCTCTGAAGGTGGGTTTAGGCTGAGTTCTTATGGAAAGCATGCAGGTGGAGGGTAGAAGACGTCCACTCCATCTGTGAGAGTAAAAGGAGCTCTGCTTTGCTATTTGTGTGGATTATCTGTGTTTCGGGAAGTTAAGTAATCTTATTGTGTTTCTCTCCATGGCATTTCCCTCCCCTAGTGGCTGGATTGGATGCTTATTATAATAATGAAAAATACTTATGGTAGGGAATGTACATTTCTTAGCCTTTTTCAGATTTGCCTAAGTGTACCCGAGTAATAAATATAACAGTACTCTTGTTCCTATTTTGAGGAGAATTAATACTCGAGGTTTGTGCTCTGTTATAGTTATTTTTCTTTGTATAAGCCCATGTGTTACAAAGCACAAAGTATTTGGAATTCTGAACTCCTCAGACACATGTGAGTTAATGTTTAATTGCTGGTATGTGTGAAAGTGCTGTGTAGACTATGATACAGTGCAGCAGTTTTATTTTTATAGCTTTATTGAGGTAAAATCCACCTACTATACAGTCATCCATTGAAAGTGTACAATTAAGTGTTTTTTGTTTTAATGTTTTTTAATGTTTATTTTTCAGAGAGAGCGAGTGCGCGAGCAGGGGAGGGCAGAGAGACAGGAGACCTGAATCCGAATGAAGCAGGCTCCGGGCTCTGAGCTAGTCCAGAGCCTGATGGTGGGGCTTGAACTCCCAGACCATGAGATGATCTGAGCCTGAGTCTGACACTTAACCAACTGAGCTACCTAGGCGCCCTTCATCTGTTTTTTTAAGCATGTTCAGGGTTGTGTAACTGGCACCAGCATCTGAGTCCTAGAGTAAATATTGTCGGGGCGCCTGGGTGGCTCAGTTGGTTAAGTGGCCGACTTCGGCTCAGGTCATGATCTCACAGTTCGTGGGTTCGAGCCCTGCATCAGGCTCTGTGCTGACAGCTAGCTCAGAGCCTGGAGCCTGCTTCAGATTCTGTACCTCCCTCCCTATCTGACCCTCCCCTGCTCACACTGTCTCTCTCTTTCTCTCTCAGAAATAAATAAAACATTAAAAAAAAAAAATACTGTCATTCCCTACAAAGAAACCCTGTACTCATTGGAAGTCATTGCCTACTCCCCTACCCTCAAAACCCTGAGCCCTAAGCTACCACCAGTCTATTTTGTGTTTCTAGAGATTTGCCTTTTGGGACATTTCCTAGAACTGGAAACCTACAGTATGTGGTCTTTTGTGACAGGCTTCTTTCGTTTGGCATGGTGTTTCCAGGATCCTCCATGTTGTAGCCTATGTCCCTGTTCCATTATTGGGATAATACTGCATTTAATTTCGTCTGCTCCCCAGTTGACATTTAGATTGTTTCCACTCAGGGGCTGTTTTGACTAGTGCTGCTATGAACATTTATTTAGAAGTTTTTGTGTGGACATTATGTTGGCCTTTGTCTCATATATACTGACGAAAGGGTGGAATTGCTGGGTCAAGTGGTAACTCCACATTTTGAGGAACGTTGTGCTGTGATTCTTAACCTGGAAAAATAGGTAAGTATGGGTTCCACATGAGAGTGAATCTTTTTTTTTTTAAACATTTATTTTTGTGACAGAGAGAGTATGAGCTGGGGAGGGGCAGAGAGAGAGAGAGAGAGGGAGAGAGGGAGACACAGAATCTGAAACAGGCTCCAGGCTCTGAGCTGTCAGCACGGAGCCCGACATTAGGCTCGAACCCACGGACTGTGAGATCATGACCTGAGCCAAAGTCCGACGCTTAACCGACTGAGCCACCCAGGTGCCCCTCACATGAGAGTGAATCTGCAAGGGGTAGAGGGCTGCTTGGGGGCATATTTTACAAAAAGCTTCCCCCTCCCCCTCCTCGGTTAAGAACAAGTCCTATAGTGGAAGGTATATTTTGAGTGGAAGGATTTTGAGCCATTAGGTATGGGTTCCATTCTTGGGCTCTGAGCCTTAATTTTCCTACCTTTAAAATGGGAATAATAAGGGGCGCCTGGGTGGCTTAGTCGGTTAAGCGTCCGACTTTCGCTTAGGTCATGATCTCGCGGTTCGTGGGTTTGAGCCCCGCGTCGGGCTCTGTGCTGACTGCCAGCTCAGAGCCTGGAGCCTGTTTCAG
>NW_027532208.1:1392937-1412044 GCF_008692635.1 Crocuta crocuta
CACACTGTCTCTCTCTCTCTCTCTCCCCTAGAAATAAATAAAACATTAAAAAAAAAAAATTTAAAAAAATAAATAAATAAAATGGGAATAATAATACTGAGTCATAAAGAGTTATCTGGAGGATCAAAAGAGAAATTACAATTTGGTGAAGAACCTGTTTCTGATATGACAGAAGTTACTTAGAAAGATACGGAATAGATGGATACTTAAGATGGTAGAGAACTCTCTTTTAAAGCAAAAGTCAGTATTTAAGAATGAAACACTGGAAATATTCCATTAAATTAAAATCCAAACAAAGATGCCTATGGTCCTCAATAGTAACATTACCCTTGTACATGCAGTAAGATGTGATTACAAGTATAGGAAGTATAACTATGAGAAAGAGAGTGACACTTGGAAACCTTAAGATTATATAGGGAGTAGTCAGTTAAACATTTGTCTCATGGTTCGTGAGTTCGAGTCCCACATCAGGCTGTCTGCTGACAGCTGAGAACCTGGAGCCTGCTTTGAATTCTGTCTCTGTCTCTCTCTGCCCCTTCTCCCACCTGTACTCTGTGCCCCCCCCTTAAAAATAAACATTAAAACTTTTAAATTGTTTTTAATGGTTGTTTATTTTTGAGAGATAGAGCATGAGCAGGGTAGGGGCAGAGAGAGAGAGGGAGACACAGAATCTGAAGCAGGCTCCAGGCTCTGAGCTGTCAGCACAGAGCCTGACATGGGGCTTGAACTCACAAACTGCAAGATCATGACCTGGGCTGATGTCAAACACTAAACCGACAGAGCCACTCAGGTGCCCCCCAAAATACTTTTTTTTTTTTTAAATTAAAAAAAATGTTGGATTTAAAAAAGATTATGTAGGGAATAGACTGGGAAAACATGAATTAATAATTGGTTTAATGAGACAACGCTGAAATCTACAGTATACATTCTGTATATTGGTCCTAATCTTTATAAAGATACAGTGAAAGATTTTTACACAACTAAAGTGAATGGAAAAAAGTTGTTTTTGGTAGGTGTAGGGTAGCTTATGAGCACAACGCAGATGTAGGTTTGGGTTAGCTTTTTTTTTTTTTTCTTTTTTTTTCATTTTTTATTTATTTCTAGGAGAGAGAGAGAGAGAGAGAGACAGCGTGAGCAGGGGAGGGTCAGAGAGAGAAGGAGACACAGACTCTGAAATAGGCTCCAGGCTCTGAGCTGGCAGTCAGCACAGAGCCCGACGCGGGGCTCAAACCCACGAACCACGAGATCATGACCTAAGCGAAAGTCGGACGCTTAACCGACTAAGCCACCCAGGCGCCCCTGGGTTAGCTATTTATAGCAATAAACTTGCTTATTTAAAATTACTGGCTTTGGCCTTTTTTTTTTAACTTGTTTTTCAAAATTGACTTTAAACTTTAATTGTAGATAGGATTAATAATAGGGTAAATTGTGGAGCAGGTTTGTTTGAATAGGTACTGTAACAGGTCAAAATTCAACCATCTCAATCTTGACTGTCTCCCAGCCACTGTTTTCAGAGCTTTCTAGAAAGTACACTGAGGAATGCACAGATACTTTTTTTTTTTCGAGAGTGAGAGACAGCATGAGGGGGGCTGGGGACAGAGAGAGAGAGGGAGATACAAAATTCAAAGCAGGCTCGAGGGTCTGAGCTGTCAAGATAGACCCCTATGCAGGGCTCAAACTCATGAACTGCAAGATCATGATCTGAGCTGAAGTCAGCCACTTGACCAGCTGAGCGACCTACACAAATACTTTTTGAATGGCTGTCTAAGAATTCCACTGTATGGATGTGTCTTAATCTAACTAGCCTCTTAATTGAAGACCATTTAGGTGGTTCTAGACTTTAGCAATTATTTAGCAATAACGCAATGAATCAGTTTCGAGAAAGGGAATTGCAGAGGGTCGGTCGCCTGGCTGGCTCAGTTGGTAGAGTATGCAACTCTTGATTTTGGGGTTGTGAGTTCAAGTCCCCATGTCGGATATATAGAGAGCTTACTTTAAAAAAAATGGGATTGCAGAGTCAAAGGTTGTTAAACATTTGTAATTTTGATAGTCCTTTCGAGATTACCCTCCAGTAAATAAAGGTCGTGTCAGTTTATAGTTTCCCACCGTGAGGGAGTGCTGTTTACCCACGCTGTCACCTTCCCAAGTCCTCTTGACTTTAGGTGTTACCTGTCTGATAGAAGAAAAAAACGAACATTCATAATGAATGAGGGTTGGGTACTCTGCTTATTATTTCCCTTTCCCTCAACTCTCCATTCCTTTTACTCCCTTTTCTGTTGCTGGTTGGTCTGAAATTCTTTTTTAGGAGGTCTGTGTTAGAGAAAGTGGCCCTTCTCTGCGATGTGTTAGCAATGTTTATATCGCCAGAGAAAGAATTCAGGGTTGGAAACCACAGGGCCCACGTTTGTGTCCCATCTCTGCTGTGCCGTCACGTGTCTGCCTCACACCTGTAGAGTGAGCGTGATGTCGGCCACTGTAGAGTCATGAAAAAAACTTGGGTCTCGGTGGCTGTCAGAAAAGCCCCGGTGCTTGGCCAGCTCTCCTGTCACCTGAGACCTTGCAGTTGGCCCTGATGAATAGGGAGTTCCGTGACTCTTGTAGGATGTTCCTCTTCCTGAAGTGTTTGCCTTCTGCACAGTGTTCATCCAGGGTGGTTGCTGCCGGGTTTGTTAGATTTTTTTTTAAAGCCTAGCTGATGGTACTTTGTGATTAACATCCCCTCTAAACTGTCCAGGCGGAGTGCTACTCTCGAAGATCCACCTGTGTGACTGGTGACCTCAAGTGAAGAAGTGTGTGCCTCCTCCGGGTTGTCTGTTTTCTGTCTATACAGAGTGGTGGCGTCGGACGCGTGCTAGATAGATGCTCAACAAATGTCTGATGGAGTATCTGATGTGTGGCTTTTCAGTACATTTTCCTTGTCATCAGACCTTACGGGACGTGTTCTATCAAGTTTTCTAGAATGAATATATTGCTGGTCCCCAAATTTACTCCCCTCCCCCAGTCAATGGTGTGCTAGGAATCAGCATACAGTTGTGCTCAGGGCTGTGATTTATTACAGTGAAGCGATACAAAGCTAAATCAGCAAAGGAAAAAAGTGCCTGGGAGCAAAGAGTAAACCAAATGCAAGCTTTCCAGAGTCCTCTCCCCCAGGGAACTCGTGTGTGTGTGTGTGTGTGTGTGTGTGTGTGTGTGTGTGTGTGTGTGTGTGAGAAATGGTGTCTGCCAGGAAGTTTCAGAAGAGATTCAGTGACCAAGGGCTTTACGAGGGCTAGTCACATAGGTACTTCCTGCCTCGCACATACCAAAAATGAAGACTCCTGGAAGGAAAACAGGTGTTTACCATAAACCACATTGTTTGTGCGCAAACAGCTTAGGGACAAGGAGCCATTCTTAGCTGGGAATGATGGGAACACTTCCAAAATTCAAGTTCTCAGACGCCAGCCAGGGATCAGCTTTGCCCGCGGACCTTTCTATTTTTTTATTTCATTTTTTTGGTCATTTTTTTTAACGTTTATTTTTTGAGACAGAGAGAGACCGAGCATGAGCTGGGGAGGGGCAGAGAGGGAGGAAGACAGAATCTGAAACAGGCTCCAGGCTCTGAGCTGTCAGCACAGAGCCCAAAGCAGGGCTCGAACCCATGGACCACGAGATTATGACCTGAGCCAGAGTCGGCCGCTTAAACAACTGAGCCACCCAGGCGCCTCCCCCGCAGACCTTTCTAAAGATAGCAGTCTCAGGGTGCCTGGGTGACTCAGTAGGTTAAGTATCCAACTTCGGCTCAGGTCATGATCACACAGTCTGTGGGTTTGAGCCCGCGTCGGGTTCTGTGCTGACAGCTCAGAGTCTGGAGCCTGTTTCAGATTTTGTGTCTCTGTCTCTCTCTCTGCCTCTCTCCCGCTCATGCTCTGTCTCAATAAACAAACAAGTAAATAAAGACCGCAGTCTCAAGTTAACTCTTCCACACACACTATAAAGTTTAAGGCATTTTACTCAGATAGGGGAGACGTGGCTTCAGGTTATTTTGTAAGTTTTTGTAGTTACTTAGTAGACGGGTCATCCGGATTCGTTCTGTATTCAAGCAGAACACTTGAAAGTGTTTCTTTCCAGTGGTTTATTCTTCCGTCTGTACAGCATATAGACACTGTCTGTTACATGGACGCTGACCCCCCACCCTGCACGTTGTCACCTTATCTTCTGTTTCTGGTGTAGGATGTTACTATGTAGCAGTCACTGCGTATATCTTTTTCATTTCCTCTTGAGCATTCCTGGGTGATTAGTATTCCACAGCTAGGGGCCCTAAAAAAGCAAGATGGGCCAAATGTTATACCTAGTGTCTGCTAGCCCTCTTGTTTTCTTTCTTTTATTTAATAGACTTTTTTTTTTTTTTAAGAGCAGTTTCAGGTTCACAGCAAAATTGAGTGGAAAGCACAGAGTTCCCATATGCCCCCTACCCGCCCTCACAGTGCCCCACACTGTCAACATCTTTGAGTGGTCTGTTAGAGTCATCGGGCCTAAACCTACAGTCAGTGGGTTCATTCCCCGTGATACATGTTCTCTGGATTTTGACAAGGCTGTAATGACATTTACTCACCATTAGAGTATCATACAGAATAGTTTTCTTGCCCCAAACATCCTTTTCTCCACCTGTTCATCCCTTCTGTCTTATTTTTTGGGATGTGAACTCAGTAGTTTCTTTCTGGAGATTTTCAGCTTTCTTAAATCAGGATGTCTTATATAACTTCTATATAAGCTTCTGCAAGATGGAAATTGATATTATTTGTCCATTTTTTTTGAGAGCACAGACAGGGAAGAGGCAGAGGGAGAGAGGGAGACAGACACAGAATCCAAAGCACGCTCCAAGCTCTGAGCTATCAGCACAGAGCCGGACCCAGGGCTCGAACCCACAAACTGTGCGATCATGACCTGAGTGGAAGCTGGGCACACTCAACCGAGCTACCCAGACACCCCAATAGAAATAGATTTTAAATAAAGTAAGCCTCATTTCAAGTTTTTAAAGATTTTGATGTTCATTACAGTTTCAGGTTCTTTATAGAAAAGTTGAGGAAATTTGTAAATGACTCAATGCTCTGAATCTTGGGGTCAGAAAGTCCTCTAAATAGCTTTCCATGAATCTTGAGGGTTGCTGATCTTTGGCTGAAAAGTCTCTGCATCAACTCTTAGGGGAGAACAGTTGACACTAATTAATATCTGATTCCTTAGCAGCTGGGATTTGGGGAGTTATAGTTCTTAAACTGAGAATAACAGATTTTTTGGGTCTTTTTACTCCTGTTTATCTTGAACTCACTAAAAGACATTTGAACTTGGGCTAGTATCCTAGGAGTTGAGAAGACAGAAACTTTTTTTTTTTTAATGTTATATTCATTTCTGAGAGACAGTGTGAGCAGGGGAGGGTCAGAGAGAGAGGGAGACAATGGCATCTGAAGCAGGCTCCAGGCTCTGAGCTAGCTGTCAGCACAGAGCCTGACGCGGGGCTCGAACTCATGAACCATTCGATCATGACCCTAGTTGCAGTCAGACGCTTAACCACCTGAGCCACCCAGGCACCCCTCATTTTGTTTTTAGGCAGAACATGTGACATGCCAGAGACTACAGACTTTCTACATTTTACAACAGCCGTGACAGTATATTTTGGGGACCATATTTACAAGTGTTGCATTCTTAGAAACAATTCAGTGACTGTTTTGAAAAATAATTATCTCCCTTCCCAGATGATACATATCTCTCATCTTCCCACATTGAGTGCTCATTCTATCTTGGTTAAACCTTTTTTTGGACACTATGAGGATTTTTTTTTTCCTTTTAAAAAGTTGTCTTGACTTTTAAAACTCGTATGGTTGGGATCTCTTTTTGAATGTAAAAATCACAGATTCGTTCTCACACAAGTCATTTTTGATCTTTAAAAAAATTTTTTTAATGTTTTATTTATTTCTGAGAGAGTGACAGCATGAGCAGGGGAGGGTCAGAGAGAGAGGGAGATACAGAATCTGAAACAGGCTCCAGGCTCTGAGCTGTCAGCACAGAGCCTGACATGGGGCTCAGACCCACGAACCGTGAGATCATGACCTGAGCTGAAGTAGGATGCTTAACCGACTGAGCCACCCAGGCGCCCCGATCTTAAGGATTATTTAAATGCTTGTTTAAGGCTCTTAGAAGAACCTTAACTTTCCTTTGAGCAGACTTTTTGGGAGTTAAAGGTTTTTCCCTCCAACTTAGTTTTTCAGTGGCAGAGGACATCTGGGTATGTTCCAAACGTGGTTGGGTTACTATATCTAAAGGTGATCCTGCCATTTTTCATAACCGCCATGTGTCTGTCTGTTGTCTGAGGCAGCCGTGCCAACTTTACGGAAGCACACATTGCTGCCTTCGGGCTCTGCAGCCGCACCTCATTTGCAGCAGGAGGAGACCTAACAGTATAGGGTACTGGTGAGGTCATTTGAGCTTTAAATAGTTGCTGGCTCTGGAAATAAGGACAGCAAGATTTAGGGGGAAAGGCCGGAACTGGATCTCAATGGCCTTAGGCACTCTGGCTGCTTTTGCATTGGAGACAGTTATCAGGTGACACTAGAGGGAGTATTCCGTGAATACAGGCTGGAGTCCCATGGTCTGCGCGCCTGAGGCTTACAAAGGCTTGTTTGAAAGCCAGTCTGGGGAGGGTTTTTTTCAGCCTCCATGATATTAAAGTTTATGGCAAGAAAGTGATGTAAGGTGGCTAAGGAAATTTCAGCTTTGAGTAGAGAACAGGATGAAATGGAGAAGCGATACTCGAGACAGGGATGTAAACTAGCAGATTGTTATGTAAGAAATTTAGAGGCTTCTTATGTTGAGAATTAAATGGGAAATTATTCCAGGCATTCTCAAAAGGAATTACTCACCTCTCTCTGTCATTTTACTGGGTCAAGAGCATTTTATCATTCATCGGATACTGTTTTTTAATTTTGAAAGAAATTTAAATTATTTTTTTAATGTTTTATTTTGAGAGAGGGGGGTGGCGGTAGAGAGAATCCCAAACAGTCTCTATGCCGCCAGGGCAGAGCCTGACTCAGGGCTCAATCCCGTGAACTGTGAGATCATAACCTGAGTGGAAACCAAGAGTCAGACACTAAACTGACGAGCCACCCAGTCACCCTTCATCTGATACATGAAAGAGGCAAAAATCTCATTTTAACAGATAAGAAAAAATCTGGTGCCCAGAGGGATGAAATGCTTGCCCCCAAGGTCACTTTGTAAAATGGTGGGAAAACCCCAGCCTTATGGGTTAGCTGCATACGCCTCTGAAGTCCGCAGGAGTTAACAGTGTGGTCTGTGGGCTGAGAATAGTGTCTCCAGAGCCTAGAATATATAAAGAATTGGATGTGAGATGAATAAGCCGCCTTTTCTGGAGAAGTGTTTACACCGGGGGGTGGGGGTCGGAGGTCATGGAGCAGAAGGCTCCTCTGTCCTGCTTTTTCCTTCTGCACAAAAACCCTGTCTTCTCACTCCATGTTTCACGTAGCCCATGTCTGGTGAAGACCCTGTTCTCCAGCATTATAGTGGGGAACCAATAATGCATAGTAAAAGGGTAACATAAGAAAAGCCGATCAGTTTAAGAAATACTTGGGTAAATATCATTTGCTTGATCTCGTGGGAATTAGCGAACAAAGCATGATTAATTCTTTCAAAGAATGAATTGCTTGCTGTAAACTAATATGCATGATTTGGTTTGTGTTCTGCTTTAGTTATCTCCTCGGAGATACTGTTTAATTTCTACAACCAGTTGCACTAAGCATAACCCTCCCTGCTTCCCAGTTTATAAAAGGGCCATACAGACTGAATGTGAATGAGTCACACGTACGAAAAAGTCCTTTCGTATCCCAGCCCCTCAAAATAGTTTTGGTATATCATTTTGGATTATGTCCTCCTCCCCACTCTTCATGTCTATAAATAATAAAATGTTACGTAGATGCTACGGTTGATACACGGATCAGTGAGGATTCGAGAGAGGGGCCAATTTTAACTGTGGGTGGAAGGAGAGGTGAGGAAGGTTTCATAGAGGATATTAACTTTTTTATTTTATTTTATTTTTTATGTTTTATTTCTAGGAGAGAGAGAGAGACAGCGTGAACAGGGGAGGGTCAGAGAGAGAGGGAGTCACAGACTCTGAAACAGGCTCCAGGCTCTGAGCTGGCAGTCAGCACAGAGCCCGACGCGGGGCTCGAACCCACGAACCGCGAGATCATGACCTAAGAGAAAGTCGGACGCTTAAGCGACTAAGCCACCCAGGCGCCCCCCGCCCCTTTTTTTAATGTTTATTTTTGAGAAAGAGTGCAAGCTAGGGAGGGGCAGAGAGGGAGACCCAGAATCCTAATCAGGTCCAGGCTCTGAGCTGTCAGCACAGAGCCCTAGGCGGGCTTCAGACACACGAGCTGGGAGATCGTAACTTGAGCCGAAGTTGGATGCTTAACTGACTGAGCCACCCAGACGTACCTTAACTTGGTTCTTGACACTTGTATAAATATTTCAGGGAGGGGAAGAAGAACAAACGGCAGAAGTGTGAAGTTTTTGTTTTGTTTTGTTGCAATTAACATGTCCTGACTGGAGCCACAGGTAGGACAGGACAAGGCGAGCGAAGTATCTAGTCCTCTGTAAGACTTTATGAAATAGCGAATGAACCAGGGTTCCTGATATTGTGGCTTAGCCATTGACTTAATATACACCAGTTTAGATATGATGGCCAGACAAATAAAAATGTGCCCTTTGAATAGGAATAAAAAGGCCTATACTTGTAAAATTTTCTATTTCACGTGGTTGTCAGACCATGGTGTTTGGCTTGGCTATGGTAACATAAATCAAGCCAGTGTAGTGTTACTGACTTGATTTAATTTTTTTATTATAAGGAGTTGCTTGGTGGTCCTAAAAATACAGATCATTGGTGTGATGTTGCTTTAGTTGCCTCAGTGTGGTTAATCTTTGGGATGATGAAGATCGGAACTTTCAGAAATGCCCATGTTGAAAAGCATTAATTCCTACCGGCCACTCCAGCTTAGAAATACCTTGCTCATCTCTCCATTCTTTCGTATTGCCAGTTGTGTTCGGCCAAACACTGCAACAAGTATGTGTTCTCCCAATTGCTGACGTATCTCTGTGGCCAGACTCAGTCCCATGCCCCTGGTTTTGATTTCCCTTCTGAGGTTTGTAGTTCACACGGTCTTAACACAAGAGCAGGAAAGCCTCCCCATTTCTCAAATGTCACCTTGAAGTTGACTCCCAGTATTCTCCCTGAAGAGGGATGGAACCGAGTAGACAGGACGAGGTGAGAAGGAGAGGGTCAGTTTCTGATTTCTAAAAAACTATTGAGGTAGATCAGCCTGGGGCTTAAAATCCCCAGGGTTTGGTACGTATGTAATGTTACATGAGAGATTGTTGACCTTTTGCAACTTAGATCAAAGTCTGGTTTGTCTTCTAGGGGTCTGACCAGATCGTTCTTCAGAACAGTTGTGTGCTAAGCATGTGTCCTTTTCCAGGGAGGAAGCAGGGGCTCAGGCACCACTGATGAGCCGCGGTGTTTTCCTTCTTCGTTGTTCCTTCCACCTCCATCCCCAGCCTCTGTTCTCTTGTCTGTTAATCACTTTAATCAACCAACGGGTCTGTTTGTGTTTTAGTGGCACAAAGATAGGATTAATCCACTGCCATCATCTGGACCATAACAACTCTTCATTGTTTCCTCCTCATAGGTGACAGAGCTGAACGAGCCACTGTCCAATGAAGAAAGAAACCTCCTGTCTGTGGCCTACAAGAATGTAGTTGGGGCCCGCCGCTCTTCCTGGAGGGTCATTAGTAGCATTGAGCAGAAGACATCTGCAGATGGCAATGAGAAGAAGATAGAGATGGTCCGTGCTTACCGTGAGAAGATCGAGAAGGAGTTGGAAGCAGTGTGTCAGGATGTGCTGAGCCTGCTGGATAACTACCTGATCAAGAATTGCAGTGAGACCCAGTATGAGAGCAAAGTGTTCTACCTGAAGATGAAAGGGGACTATTACCGCTACCTGGCCGAAGTAGCCACTGGAGAGAAGAGGGCGACCGTCGTGGAGTCCTCAGAGAAGGCCTACAGTGAAGCCCACGAGATCAGCAAGGAGCACATGCAGCCCACTCACCCCATTCGATTAGGCCTGGCTCTTAACTACTCCGTTTTCTACTACGAGATCCAGAATGCCCCGGAGCAGGCATGCCACTTGGCCAAGACGGCTTTCGACGACGCCATCGCTGAGCTCGACACTCTGAATGAGGACTCCTACAAGGACTCCACTCTCATCATGCAGCTGCTCCGCGACAACCTAACGCTCTGGACGAGCGACCAGCAAGACGACGACGGCGGAGAAGGCAACAACTAAGGCCCCCAGGTGGACTGGCAGCGCACGCTGATGCTCCTACCGCAGTCTTTATTTTTTTCCCCTGGGTGGGGGGCCGGGTGGGGGAGGGGAAGGGAGGGACGACCTTCCCAGGGAGAAGCCCACGACCTGTCCTGTCTTTGATCGCCTCTTTGACGTTTTTTGCCAAAACACCACTAGTGGAAAGTCAGGTTAGCTGTGCTGGTATTGGAATAGCAGCCTCACACTGGCGTACGGACTGTTCTGTAGCTGAATGCAGGTGGAGCTGTCTGTCTGGAGTCTAACTTATTGCCAGAGAGTAGGGTTTGGAGTCAAAAAGAAAACTGAAAAATGGAATGGCCCTCATTCAGGAAGTTCTGTGGTTCCAGTAAGGATTTGTATGTACGTACGCTCTTAATCTTAAGTTCTGGGTACTTCCTAGCTCATCTGTTTTTAGCCGTGCATTTTTTTTTTTTTTTCAGGGTGCACTCGACCAGGGTGCCAGGGAATAGTTTAAAATCCCAAACTGACAGACTTGGGACAGAAGGTATATTTATCCTTGTGGTTTTAGGCCTCGCCAGTTTTCCGAAGTCTCCGATTAGTTGACAGTATTAACACTAAATTGCAGTTTACAGTATTTCTACATGACAGCCATATGTAACATCAAGCCATCGATTGTGCGTTTTTCTTTGCTAGTTCTTTTGGCTTTCCATCCTTAGTCAGCCTTTACCCAGGTTGGTGTTGCCGTTCCCGGTCTCCTAGGCCAACAAGGCTCGCCTGAGGAGAATCCAGGCTACTTTAGGTTTTGGTTAATAGGTGCTTGGCAGGTGGCTGTGGGATTTTTGTCTTTCTTTCCTCCTAACTTCAATCCACGACAAAAATGGATTACTCACTTTAATAGAAACGTTACACACCACAAAAATCGAGAAAATTCAGGTCTGTATGTCATTTATTGTGTTGATATTTTCAGAGAACTCCTGATTTTTAAGCTGCCACAGCTCCTTCCTCAGGGATCATGCTGCCATTTCACTCTTCACTTGAGTGCTCCCCACTGTACCTTCTGCTGGCGGCGCCCAGGAGGGTGGAGACGCTGTTGGGCTGTAAAGGCTGGGCCGTCCTCCTGAGAGAGTCTGCGGTGCAGTGTGTGAAAATTCAGGTGCTAGAAGCTTACCGGTAGAAAAATCCAGAAGGAAGAGCTCTTCTATTCATACACATTTCTGTCCAATTGGGGGAGCCTCCGTAAGCATGTCAGTCTTTCCTCCCCGAAAACACTCCTTCCCCGAGTAATTGTTGTAGGAAGATGAACTAAAATCATCCTCGGATAATAAATAACTCCTATTTGACCAAAACTTTTTCTATATACTTTTTTTTTTTTCCTTTTTAACGAAAGCATCAAAGCTGGAGAGTCCTTTTCTCTCTTGCGTGGTTGACGCATGATTTGAAATTGAAGGGAAACTTAACTACCTTGCTGTTTCCACAAATTTGTTTTCAGTTAGCCTTCGGTCCTTCATTTCTCATTTTGGAAAAACTGTCTGAAAACATGACCCGTAGAGTGTGTGTTCAGTCTTTTCTAGAAGATCGGTAACAGTGTGAACTCCCAAGACAGGTAATGACGCCAGGCTTGTTTTGTCTGTTTCTTTGTTTTATTTAATCAAGGAGAGGTATGAGTAATAATTGAGGAAACACTGACCGTTGCTTTTGCTGTTACCAAAATTGAACTTAACAGTTAGGAAATGGGTATGTGTGACGGGATCCAGGTGACCGTGACGATCAGAAGTATGACGAATTGATGCTCTGTGGCATCGCACAGTTTTCCAGCGTGACTTTCCTTAGAAGGTTTCCTCCATACGCTAGAGCAGAAGTCCCAATTAACTGAACCCTAGCCGTAAACTCCTAGAAGAGAGCTGTACAGCTTTTGTGCCATCACTGGGGCCTAAAGTCAATGCCATGAATNTGTGTCCTTCCTTGTAGCATTTGGAAATGATTTACTGGAATTACAAAACCTATTTTTTTCTTTCAAATTTCAGCTTTGGCTCTGGCTGCTTTTTAGAATAATGCAAGATAAAATTATACCCGAGGGCTAAAAATGAAGAGGGGATGGGAGACTTGATATTTAAGCAGCTTGAATGGTTTCTTTTCTTTTCTTTATTTTTAAAGAAATGCACTTGCCTCTGATACTGTCTCTCCAGTGAAATGATTACTCCTCCATTACTCTATTGATACAATATTGTGCATGCTAGTGTTGTATTTCTATACAGTAGCTTGAAATTTATTAACTTATACTGTAGGTGTTATGTATTCCTATGACAAAAAAATTAAGTCTTCAAATTTTTTAAAGTTTTTTTAATTTAATTTTTCCTTTCGGGGGTACTGTTTGCTCTACCAAATAGTGATCGTAACAAATTGATCTGTTTTGGATGTTGCTATAGTGACATGCAGTTATATATTTTGTTTTTAAGGGGGGGGGAGCAAAAGAAACACCAGTGTTAGCTTAATCTTAATGTCTGGTGTTTGTCATGGTGAAATTATAACTATTACAGTGTAGGAGAACAATGAATATGTTCTCTGAATGAGCCTCTGTGCTTTTTGTCATGTTATGCAGTGAACTATTTTTAAGGTCTAATCAGTGATTATTTTTCCAACTCCGTGTTTCTCTTAAGGAATTCTTTCACACACGGACCATTCTTAGCAGTTTTCCTCAGTGATGGAATATCATAAATGTGAGTCATTATGTAGCTGTCGTACATTGAGCAAATAAACTTACAGATCTGATGTCAGTGGCACTTAGTTTTATTTAATGAGTTTAATCTCGCTTTGCCTTTGAAGGTTTGCTTGGACGTGGGTGCTCTGTCCCCCCTCTCCACTCAAAGGGTGAAGTTGGACTGGGGGCAAGGGACAAGCCTGTATTGGAAAGCGCCTCTAGCTGGGAGTCAGACCAGGGTTTGCTGACCTTGAAAAATCATTGCACCTTTTCAGCCTCCGTTGTTTCTCTTACAAGAATGAGCATGTTCAAGGAGATCTCTAAAGGTCCTTCTGGGGGTATATCATTTGTGAGAAGCACAGACCTGAGTTTGAATTCTGGCTCCCTTTTGGGCAGCGGGCAAATTACAAAACTTCCGAGGGGCACCTGGGTGGCTTAGTCGGTTAAGCGTCCGACTTTCGCTTAGGTCATGATCTCGCGGTTCGTGGGTTCGAGCCCCGCGTCGGCTCTGTGCTGACTGCCAGCTCAGAGCCTGGAGCCTGTTTCAGTCTGTGACTCCCTCTCTCTCTGACCCTCCCCTGCTCACACTGTCTGTCTCTCTCTCTCTCTCTCTCTCCTAGAAATAAATAAAAAACATTAAAAAACAAAACAAAACAAAAAACTTCCGAGCTTTGGGGTGGGGGTGGTGTGCGTGTGAATGAAAACTGGGTCCCGTATCTGATTCAATATCTCAGGTGCCCAGTATTGTTGGAGATCTCCTGAAGTCTTAGATGAAGTGGTTCTTTACACTTAAAGATGTTCATTAAGTAAAATTGTCTTGTGGTTTTAGCCCCTCTGAGGTGGCCAGCAGCCATAGTTGGTGTGCTTTGAGCTCCCATAGCCTGTGTTGCTGATGGAGCTGTCAGAATGGGGCCACCACGTGAACTGCCTCCCCGGGTATGTGGGGCTGTCTTGCCCTGATCACGGTTGGGGAGGGATATTTGTCTAGAGGAAGGAAGAATGGCAGGACAAAGGCTTTCCTCCATCAGCTTGGGTGTGCTCCAGCAGAGCGCTGGAGGGTGGATCTTTTTTTTTTTTTTTTTTAACTTTTTGAGTAATCAGAATTCACATTTTAGGAATAACAATTTGTGCGACCAGGTTTTTGCCATGTGCTGGATGAATTCACCCATGTTGGCTCATTTGTCACTCAGAACCACCCTGAGAGTGCCCCTGTAGGCATAGCTGTGGAAATCGAAGTGGCTAGTGTGTGCCCAAGTTCCCAAGATGTCAGAGCCCCAGTCCTGGGCCTTCCTGAGCTTGGCCTACAGACACCAGGCTGCTTTTGCTCAGCCCAGAAGACTAAAACTGAGCATTCTTAGTTAGCATCTTAGTTCAGCACATGGTGACTGAGCTCTTTCAGTGCAGGAGATACTGAGGGTATAGACCATCAGACGACATCTTACCAATCGGACAGTAGAGATGCGGGCATCATCAGAGCAAACGTGGTTAAAGTCACGGGCTCCCCAAGGCTCATCAGAAAGAAGAGTTAGCTCCTGGAAGGTGCTGCCATTACACTCTTGTTTCTTCTATGCAACTTCCCATTATGACTGCCTGGAATTTGTTCAGAGTACTTTGACATACACTTAAATCTCTCTTGAGATAGAATGCTGTCTGTTACTTCATTTCTATCCAGTTTTGAAGAGTATCAAACCCCAGATACTAAAAATAACTCCTTTGTTTTATAAAAACCCCATTACATGTTAAGTGACAATTTCAAGAACAGTAATTGTGTCCCACCCCACCCCCACCCCCGCAAAAGAACAGGAGCATTGTTGTAGTTTCTTGATCTCTTAGTAGAGGTCAGCTGGGCTCTCTATATCTGCTCCTGCGCTCAGTCTGTTGTGATATTTTTTTGAGCTGAAGTATTTGGGAAGAAAAAAAAGAAGGATTAGTTGAAGTGGATGGCCTTTTAAATAAGAGTGTTAAGGTCAAGTAAGTTCTAGTCCAGGAACTGAAGGCACCAGTGATCAAGATCCTCTTCCTCCACGCACTCCAGAATGTAAAAAATAACTGATCGTGTGAAGCAATTAAATAAACGGGTAGGGGTAGGAGAGCAGTTATGAAGAGTAGATCCGCTCTGCTTGGGGCATCCATAAAGCAGAATTTTCCACTCCAAGGGTGGGGCGGGAGGGCCGTCCAACGAGATTTAGTGGCAGGGGACTTAAGTGTCGCAAGTAAGTTGCTGTTGAGTGCTGGGGCAGTTTTCCCGCACTCTATTTATGTGGAATTACCACACGCGTTGGCCTCTGCTCTGGTCAGCTGAGACTGCGTGTTGACACACACTGGCTGATCGGAGTGACTAAGAATGGCAGCTGCCGCCTCCTGGGTGTACGGTTCTCAACGCAAGCTTGGAGAAACAGACTGCTAAAAACCAGCCTGGGTAACACTGGTCTAATTCTAGGAGTTGACATTAAGTGGTAACCCAGCCTCATCAGAACATTAGAATGTGGTATACCAGCTTGCTAATTAGCCTGCTGGTTTGAATTTTCCAGTTCTGGTTTGGATCGGGATAAATGGTTGAATCTGAACAGCCACAAACTCTACCTCTAATTAACCAGATACCTGTGGTAAGGGAGAGAGGGGGCAGGGGCCAGAGTGGCTGGGTTGGGGTGACAAGAGTCTTCAGTACCAGGTCAAGTTTGTAGGTATCTTGTGTTTGTGCTTCACCCATACCTGGCAAGACAAATGGGTCAGGATTTCCCATTTTAAGTAATACTCTGAGGTGGCATTCGGTTATCCACCTGTGGGAGAGGAAAGTCAGGAAATTGGGGGTACATTACCTGATTTTTTGGCTTTTGTATCTAAAGGTGGTACAGGCACATTAAAATACAAAAGGGTGTGGTCTAAAACAGGCTTTTGTATTGTATTGCCTTTGAGCTAAGAATGGTTTTCCATTTTAAAAGGGTTATAAAAAAAAAAGTGCAAAGGGACAGTATATTGCCCATGAAACTTAACATGTTTACCATCTGGCCAGTAGTTTGGTGACCCCTGGTTTATCAATAACTCACTCTCCCACATCCTTTTCCCAGCCACCCATTTCCTCTTCCTAGAGGTGAACCTCTGTTCTCTCTCCTTCCTTATCTGGCTCAGTTTCAGACAGTAGAGTTGACTCTGGCTTTGAGATGGAAGGATTTCTGCTTCTGAGCAGTCATGACTATTGGTCCATAAAAGGTTTTGCCTTGTGATTTTACATATGGCTAATTGAAATTTGGTGGTCCCAGTACGTATTTATTACTTGGGTACTTTAAACCCCGTTTAGGGGCGCCTGAGTGGCTCACTGTATTAAGCATCCAACTCTTGATTTCAGTTAGGTCCTGATATCAGGGTTTGTGAGTTTGAGTCCCCGGTCGGGCTCCACGTTACTAGCGCGGGGGCCTGCCTGGGATTCTCTCCCTCTCTGCCTCTTCCCTGATTGTGCCCTCTCTCATTCTCTCTCAAAATAAACCTTAGGGGGGAAAAGTTACTTGAGGGGTGCCTGGGTGGCTCAGTCAGTTAAGCGTCTAACTTCAGCTTAGGTCATGATCTCACTAGTTTGTGAGTTTGAGCCCCAGATAGGGCTCTGTGCTGACACCTCAAGAGCCTGGAGCCTGTTTCGGTTTCTGTGTCTCCCTCTCTCTGCCTCTCCCCCACTTGTGGTCTGTCTCTGACTCTCAAAAATAAATGTAAAAAAAAAAAGTTACTCTAAAGATTTAACTCCCATTTAAATGGTAGCTGGGTGGGGCACTGAACCACCAGCATTTTATTTTGAAAAATTTCAAACAAAAAAACTGAAAAGAATGGTAAAACCAAGTACCCACTACTTAAGCAGTTAACATTTTGTCATATTTGCTTTATATTTCTCTGTATCTTGTGGAACCTTGAAAGCAATGATATTTACTCCCTATACTCTCAAATAGAAGGACATTCTCTTACATAACCACTCCATTGTCAGCAGACCTAAGGAAGTCAACAGTAATTCCCTAATGTCAGCCCATATTCAGGTTTCCTCAAGTTATCCCCACAATGTCTTTGATGGCTCTAACCACACCCCATCCCTATCCCCAACTCAGATCTAATTAATTGAATTTCATTGTTAGGTTTCTTTAGCCTCTATTCCTTCCATCTCTTTTCTTTTATGATAATGGCTTTTTCCAGAAACTAGGCATCTTCAAGAGAAGGTCTTTTTTAGAGATTTCATCTAAGTTAATCTCTACACCTCACATGGGACTTGAATGTAACAGCTCCCAAGAGCAAGAGTTGCACACTCCACTAACTGAGCCAGCCAGGTGCCCAGCATTATGGAATGTCCCATTTCTATGTTTGACCAGCTGTTTCCTCCTGTGTCATTTAATATGTTCCCATCTTTGTTTGGGTACTTTTTTTTGTCTTGCATAAGGATTTTGCTTTGCCTCCCCGTCCAGTCTTCAGTGGTTTACGTGAAATTGAATGGGATCCTCGTATTGCTCTCCAGGGAACCAGGTAATCTTAAGCAGTAGACAGCACCTGGGCCTGTTACCGGAGCATACTGGACAGGCTAGAGGGAGTGCCTGCCACCCAAGGGAGCCTGAGTCTTCTAGGCTAAGTCTCCTTTCAACCCTTTCCTGCCTCCGCCAGATGGAGAACCGTATTATGCAGGCCTTGACCTTACAAGCCAGGATATGTGCATCCCACATGGTGAGTCCTGGTGCAGTTCTCCCCCTGTGCCTGGGGAAGGTGGTAAAACTGCAGTCCATCATGGTGACCATCCCAGGAGTTCCCTCAGGAACAGGCAGGCATGTCCTAGAGGCTGCCTTCATATTGATTCTACATCAGGAAAATGAATCTAGACCTGTTCTAAACCAGCCTTGGTGTAAACTGGTTCTTCCCACAATGATGGACAAATCTCCCTAATTAACTGACTCTTAGGGACCAGGAGGAGACCTCAAACCCTTCCACCTCTTAGGCCCTAAACCTGAAGCCAGATTTTAGGGATGGGGTTTTGATGGCTGGTGGGTTCCTTAAAGCCTGGTGGAAAACTCATTCTGGATTCCGCTAGGTTATCAAAGCATATTGACTTCTCCATTTATTTGCAAACTGTGCAGTTTTAAAAACCTTCTAAATTTTTTTTAGCAGGCTTTGTACCCAGTGTGGGGCTTGAACTCACAACCCTGATAATCAAGACCTGTGCTGAGATCAAGAGTTGGACACTTAAACCTGACTGAGCCACCCAGGCGTCCCTGAAAACATTTCTTTTTGGGAATGTTGTGGTCCCTCCGTGATGAGTTCCAGGATGCAGAGGATTTGAGTTGTGGGCAGACTGAAACCTACTCTCTTGCCCCAAATTTGAAGATTGCATTAGAAACAGACAAGATAGATTTAAGTCATGGCTGGGTAGCCGGCTATAAAGGATGAGCAGCTAATGGATGACCCATTTTGGGGCAAGTCCCTTTACATGCAGTTCCTAAATTCTTTCCAGATCCCCAACATCAAACAGCTACTACATCCCACTGCTGGGCAAAAGCAAAAGGATCAGTAATAATTGCTCCCCGAAGTATATTAGGACTTGAAGGTTTTTTTAGCCTAGTGGTGACAGGGCCAAAATAACCTGCACAGCAGAACTAAAAACAGCCTTGGTCCATCCCTCATGCCTTCTCCCCAAAACTGACCAAAATGACGACTGGTCAGGCCGCTCCTGCACCATTATTTTGGGGTGCCAAATGGTTTGCTGGGCCCTGGAGTCGGGGCGCGTGCAGCGCGGGTTGCGTGGTTCGTTATCCACCTGGGCCGGGCCCCGCCTAGGCGCTGTCCCCCGCTGGGCCCCGCCCAACTCTGCGGCAGGTCCACGGAGCCCCACCCTTCCCGGGCCCAGGTCCCCGTCCCCGGGATTCCGCTGGGTTCTACTTCTGCAAGCCTGTGCGACACCCGGGCTGGACTCAGGCCTCTGGGTCCCCCTAGCGCCAACCCACGTCGAATGAGCTGCACAGCCCCGCGCACGCCCCAGCGGCGATTGCGCCCACGGTCCCGCCGCGGGACTAAGAACGAGCC
>NW_027532208.1:1412100-1436039 GCF_008692635.1 Crocuta crocuta
AGACGCCGGATGTGAGCTGGGCGCGACACGGCCCGCCTTCCAATCTCGGGCAGTGGCGAGAGCCAATCACGGGCCAGTCTGCCCCGCTCCTCCAATGGTCGGCCTGTTGCTAGCCCTGCTCCAGACTCTGCCCGCTCAGCTGCCCGGCTCCGATTCGCTCCCGACCCCGAGCCCCTCCCATTTGGTTCTCCCTCTTCCGCCCTCCCCCAGCCCGCCTCAGCTTTCCTCGTGCGCGGCCGTCAGCCAGAGTAACCTGGTCTGGGCTGTGTGGGCCGTTTTTCTGCCGTCTAGGCAGTTGGTCATGTCTCTGTGACTGTCCATTGCCGTGGTCGGTGGAAGGAGCGCGTTAGAGTTGACAGGGCCTCAGGCGTCAGCTTTCCCCCTGTGTGCCTGCCCTTCAGTTTGTCATCCGTCACCAGCCCCAGGGGCCTGCGTTTCCCCCAGATGGCAGCGGAGGAAGCCGGGCCACAGCCTGCTCGACCCGCACAGCTGCCGAAGGGGCTCAGGACCGGGGGCGACCTGGGTCTGTCACGTGCTGGCCCCATACACCCATAACGCGGCGTCCGGATGCCCCGAAGCCACCCCTGCCTGTCTGCTATTCAAGTCTTCTCCTGCGTCACCTGCCTCACGTCGCAGCCTCGTCCTCCTTGGGCGAGTGCTTGGTCCACCCCTGAAAGCCCTTCCTTCCCCCTACCCCCACTCCTTTGAAGAGAGACTCCCAACTTGGAACTGAATGGTGGCCGCCCAGGGCCAACCCCAGAATCCGACAAGGGGGGGGAATGTTAGGGGAAGCACGCACCCCAATCTCCGCCCTAAGCATCTCCCCACGTAGACCTCGTACAACCCGAGGACCCGGGGCGGGAGACGGGTGGGTCAGCCTCAGCTACTTTCAGGAAGGTGAAGTTTCTGTCAACCAGCCACGTCTGTCAGGCTCCACACGAAAGGGCAGAAAGCTTGTGAGGTCAGGGTTTGAATGCCCACCCTACCCCGTCTCAGCCGAGTGCTGTAATCTCTCAAGTTCCTTAGCCTTTCAGGCAGTTTGCATTATCTGTAAAACGGGGCGAATGCAGTCTACCTCATAAATGCCTAGTGCAGCTGGGTGTTTACTGTGCGCCTCGGCCCTGTGTCCGAGACTTGTATTAATTCACATAACCAGCTTCACTTTGCAGAGGCAGAAACCAAGATCTTGTAACTTGCCCACGTTTCCGCAGTTAGTATGTGGGCCCAAGAAGGAGTTGAACCCAGGCAGTTTTGACCCAGTGGCGGAAGTCATAACCACAATCCTCTGCTGCCTCTCAGTGGCATAGGGTGGCTGTGAGGGTTTCCTAAGCCAAGGAGTGATTGGCAGCCAGCAGGTGCCCAGTGCGTGCCAATTGTGATAAGAGAAACAGTGGCGAACATCTATGCAGCAGGGCAGAGGAGGGGCCCCGGGCCCCAGGCCTTGGCTGCCACACCCTGCAAGGGCAGGGAAAGGGGTGGGTGGCAGCCTAGGGGGTGAGCTGGGTCCTCCAGATAGGAACTTCTAGGAGGCTTGAGGGCTCTCAGAGAGAGGCCCAAGGCAGAGAACAGGGCCAAACGCATGGAAGGTGCGGGGTCGAGGGTGTCAGTCTCCTGCCCCATTTCTGCTCTGGGCCTGGCAGGACCTAGAAGGTGAGCAGAGACCCCTGAAGGTTCTGGGGTAGACAGTGTTAGCTCTCTGGGAGAGCACCAGGGGGCAGTCATTGACTGTCCTCTCTGAGCCAGGAGGCGGGAAGGGGAGGGTGGGGACACCCAGCCCCAGGGGGTCGGCAGGGGGCAGTCAGAGCCTGCCTTGGCACTGCTCCACCCCCTCACAGGTGTGGCCTAGGCCTAGGCCGACTTCCTTTCTGGAGTCGGCCAGCACCAGCCAGCCCGAGGCCCCGGCTCGCAGGGCCTGCAGCATGCTTGGTGGGGATTGGTTTCTCCTCCTCCAGAACCTCTCTTCCACCCAGGAAGCTCCAGGACCCCTGCTGAAGGACTGGCTTGTGGGGCCACTTCTAGGGTTCAAGGCTTTCAGTCTGGTCAGGCCGCTGAGGGGATTGTAAAAGAATAGCTTACCCATCAGGGCTCAGAGAGAAGTAGGGGTGGAGTTCAGATGGGGAGAGGGGCTCAGAGGATGGAAGGGGGCATGGTGACGTGAGAAAGTACAGTGGTGGAGGGTGGGGTCCAGTGAAAAAGGGAGAACTCTGAGAAGGGGGGGAGGTTTGGAGAAGGGGCTTGGGGAGGGATGTAGTGAGGGGTGGGTCTGAGTAAGGGGGGTGCGATCAGAGACGGGGAAGACCAGCAGGGCAGTAGATCAGAAGGGTCTGGGGGAGGGCTGGAAGAGGGTGGGCGAATTCAGAGAGGGAGGAGCTTAGGGGAGAGGGCTCGCTGACCTCTCTGGTCATTCATTCACCTAAGTAAGTCCCTCCCTTTCCCTGTCCCATTGTCCCGCCAGTCTGAACACACGGCCACCCTGGAAGGACTTTCAGAAAAGCTTTCAACCCATCTTGTGGAGGAGGGGAAGGGTTATCTGGACCTGCCCTGGGGTCAGGGCATGCTAGGCCCTTGTTGGTCCTGCAGCGAGCTGTTCTTATATCCTTGGGCACCCCTGGGACTTTGGCCTTCCTTCCATTGTTAGGAGACCCTGGGCAGCTGCCAGTCCTCCTGATTCTCCCTTGATGCCCATCTTGACAACTCAAGGCAGGAGGGGCCTCGGAGGTCACCCAGAGTCTCAAAATGGAAACTGAGCCCAGAGTAGGGTGGGCCCCAGACCATATCTCCCAACAGGGACAGAGCTGGCCTTAGCCCAGTGCTTTTCCCTGAACACTAGAACTGCTTCTGCCACTTTTTTTTTTTAATGCTTTATTTTTGAGACAGAGACAGAGCGTGAGCAGGGGAGAGTCAGAGAGAGGGGGGGACACAGAATCCGAAGCAGGCTCCAGGCTCAGCCGTCAGCACAGAGCCCGACACGGGGCTCGAACCCATGAACCATGAGATCATGACCTGAGCCAAAGTCAGATGCTTAACTGACTGAGCCACCCAGGTGCTCCTCTGCCACTTTTTAAAAAAGTTTTATTTATTTATGTAATCTCTACACCCAACTTGTGGCTCAAACTCTCGACCCTGAGATCAAGAGTCATATGTTCCCCCCACTGAGCCAGCCAGGTGCCCCTCAATCCATTCTTTAATCCAGCCTTCCTAGTAAGTTCTGCCCTGTTCAGCCCAGGGGCGGGGGTAGACTTTCTTCCTCTGAGGCAGCCCCCTGGACAGCTGGTGCCACATCTTGATCCAACCACTGCCACCACAGTTTGGACAGGGTGGTTATACCAGGCTGGTGGGTGTACAAGGCTGGAAGGAAGAGTGGCAGGGGCCATTATGCTGCAGAGATCCCTCCCAGGGCTGGTGGATTTTCCCCAAGGTATTGAGGAACCCTGGCTGGGCATTTGACTTCCCCTTGCCCTTAGTCCGCCCCTCAGAAGAGATGGAGGTGGCTGGCTGGCCAGTGAGGCTCTTCTGCCCTCCATGCTCCTACATGAACCACCCAGCAGTTCTGTTATTGATCTGAAGTTGTCCGTTCTTCAACTAGCCTGGGATTCCTGGCATTTTTCACGCTACCTGCTCTCCCAGCACAAGGAATGGTTGGCAGAGCCATCTCCTAAGAAGCCCATGAGAACATGGCTCATCCTGGGGATACAGAGATGCACACAGTGAAATGCAGAGTCACCTGGCCAGGTGGAAGAGGTGGGGAGGACCCAGAGCCCTTAGCTGAGAGGATCGTGCTGGGGTTGGAGATATTTCCCATGCGTGTGGGTCTCCCCAGTGGGGAGCTTCCTCAGGGCTGGCACACCGGGCCATCATCTGTCTGGTGGACAGACAGAACATGTTTTGGGGTGGGGGCCACTTTCCTGGGAGGGCAGCATGGGAGTGGGGCTTAGCTCCCATTTCACTGGGTCTGAGCTGCCAGGCCCAGTGCCACATTCTGGCTGAGACCAGCGTAGGCTTGCCCTCACCTGTGCAGCTTCCTCCCTGCTTTGGTCCTGAGCTGGCAATGCAAGTCTGGGCATTTGCATGGGGTGGTGGGGCACGGTGGGGAGGTGTAGGGGAGTCCGAGGTAAAGTGAGCAGATAGGACCCTGACCAAGCCTGATCCCCCGCCAGGAGACTTTGGGTGGCTGCCAACAGACCAGGGGGGCCTGGGTTTCTATCAACCCCCATGGCCAGTTTCTGGGCGGGGCTCCAGCCCTGCCTGATCCTCTTCTCCTTTCTCTGGCTGCCCCTCCCCCATCACACAAGTGCTCTGACCATACCCTTTGGACCCAACACTAGGGTCCTCTGCAGCCATTCTCCAGACAGCTTTTGCTTCCTACCCCAACCTCTCCACAGAGCAGTCTGCCTGGCAAACCCCGGGTTGATTTTGTAGCAGGGAAGATGATGCTATCTGGAAACAATTCACTCCCCTGGCAGCAGAGGTCTGGGGGTCCACCTGGCCTAATGGAGACTGAGATCAGCAACCCTGTGCAGGAAGCCACGAGAGTCAAGGGCTCAGGGGGCCTAAGCGGATCCCTTTCTTCCCCTGGGCCCACACCCCCACATTCCAGTCTGTCACCCCACACCACAGAGCCTGCTGCTGATCCATCCTGGCACCTGCCCTCCTTTTCCTCTCCCCATGCCCTCAACAGCACACTGTCCCCTGCTTTTTTGACTGGTTCCTGCCAACCACTCTCCTCTAAGATCTGGGTCCTTGTTTCTTAAGCAGGGATGCTTAGGGAATGCCTGGGTGGCTCAATCTGTTAGATGTCTGACTCTTGATCTCGGTTCAGGTCATGATCTCACGGTTAATGAGATCAAATCCCATGTCCACCTCTGTGCTGACAGGTTGGAGCCTGCTTGGATTCTCTCTCTCTCCGCCCCTATCCCTCTTGCACTCTCTCTCTGTCTCTCTCAAAATAGGTAAAATCAACTAAAAAAAAAAAAAAAAAAGAAAAGCAGGGATGCTTAAACTTCTCTGGCAGTGGTCACCTGCACCTAGCGTGGCCTTAAGGGCCTACTGAGAGAGGCCCCACCCACCTCCCTCACTTGCCCTCTTGCTTTCCTTCCTCCAGTCTGACTTGCCAGCTTGCCAGTCTGACCTATGAGATTCACCCTTGTTTATCCAAAGGCCACTTCTGGAAGTCCCTTTTTCCTACTCCACCAAGACCCCACAAGATGTCCTGTTCCCCTCGCTAATGGCATAATGCTGCTTGTCACTGAGCTGTTTCCTCCATTTGGCTCCTTGAGCAGAGACTTGGACTGACTGGCTGGGTCCTAGGCCCAGAGGCAGTGCCAACAGGGACGGCAGATTTCACAACTGGGAGGGAGAGAGAAAAGGAGAGACCCAGGGAGTGGCCTGGAACTGAGGATGGCTTGTGCACTCCACAGATCCTAGGGCAGCTGGAGCTGGTGAGAGGTGACCAGAAGCCACAGGGACTTGAGGTCCTCGAAGGAGCTTTTATCATCAGCCTGTAGCATAGAGCATTGCCCCTCAGGCACTCTTTGGCTGAGCAGAGGGGCCCTGTGGCTAGCATTCATTGAGTCAAGGCCAATGTCTTGAGTCTGCAGACCTGAAGGACATCAGAGGCTTTTAGAGAGGGACCCATTGAAAATGAGAAAAAGGCCTAGAGAAGCTTGGGAATGCTCCTGTGCCACAGCAGGTGTCCCAGTGTCCAGTGCCAGCCTGTCCCAGTGGAGACCCACAGACATGAGCCAGCCAGCCCTGTCCCCTCTACCCAGGGGTGCTGGTCCACTCTGAGTGGTGGTGCTCTGGGCATAGGGCCAGCCCAGGCTCAGACTCTCCTCTTGTCTCCGCCCCATGGTGGCCCAGGCAGGCTCCAGCTTCCTTGTCTCCTACTTTCGTTTCCTCTGGAACCTGGGGCCGGTTTCCTTGGCAGGAACTGAATTCCTCCCCTCCTATCTACCCTGTGCCCAGCTGTGTCCCAGATGATGGCTTGAACCCTCAAGACCTCAAAGCTGCTGCCCTTGGACTCACTCCTATTAACAGGCACTGACAGGCCCCTGAGCGCTGACCTCTACCTGCCCCAGGCTGTGCCCTTGGACACTGGGCCCCCTTGGCCCCCTTGAGCAGCCCTGGACCATAGGCTCGCTGCATTCCCGTCCTCCTGCTGTGGCCCCACCAAGCCTCTTTCAGTTGTACTTCAAGCTTGAAGCGTGGGATGCTTCAACATCCCCTCCTCCTCTCCAGCCTTCCTGTCTGAGCTAATCTGCCCTCCCCTGCCTGTGGCACCCTGATGTCCCCTCCAGGACTAGCTGTGTGGACCCGGGCACGTCTGTTCACTTCTTTGAGGCTGGCCGCGCCCAGGTGGTAGGCAGGACCAGCCACACCTCTTCGCAGAGTTGACGCGAGGGTTACCTTGTCAAAGCTTGGCACCAGCTTTCCCACGCTCTCAGTTTGCTGGCAGCCTTGCTACCATTATTCTCTCCAAGACGTGAGGAGGCAGCCACACCCCTGGAGGCCAGGGCCATCCTGCTGTCAGCCAGAAGGGAGCTGGCGAGCCCTGGACAGGCTGATGCAGTTGGGGCCGCAGGAATGTGGACACGTCCAGGAGACACCGGAGATGCGGCATGTGTGCTGTCAGGGAGGAGGAAGGCAGATTGAGGAGATAGGAGCCCGGGAAATGAATAGTGACCCGGGTGGGTAGACAGGGCAGTGCCCTGGCCAACAGGCCCAGACCCATGCTGCCAGCTGGGCCAGCACAACCCTCGTTCCATGTGTTTATTTATTTCCCTTGTTGGCCTCCCTCCAGGTCCGGTGAGGCCTCCAAGGGCAGAGACCTGCTCTGGCTCCCTGCCTGCCCCAGATTGTGCTCCCCCAACAGGGAGCCCACACCAGGGAGTGGCAATTAAGGAGCTGGCCAGTGTGGAGGGTAACTAGTGCGTGTGTGTGCGTGTGTGGACGTGTGCGTGTGGCTGCTCTCAGAGACCCTGGGAAGGTCGGGCTGTGGGCTTCGAACGTCACAGTGTCTTCTGGCAGCTTCAGGCTCTGTGGCCTTGTAGGTGGAGATGGTGTGGGGTCTCTCGTCTTAGAGACTTCAGACTGGGCTCCCAAACCCCCATCTGCTCTGACCCTCTCCTGGCTCCCTCCAAACCTTTCTTGGGCCGGGTGAGATGAGAGGGTGGTGGGTAGGATGAGGGCCAAGGAGAGGGCCAAGGGCGTGACTCCTCCTTCCTGGGCTAGTCAAGCCAGGCCCTTCCTGGAGCGCAGGTCTTAACCTGTCAGGGTCTTTGCCTCTCTTCCATCAAAGCCTGGGCCGCACTGCCCTCACTCTCCGCAGAGCACCCTTGACCCAAGAGCCCAGGCCTCCTTCCTATATGCAAGGGCATTGGGAGACGGAACTTTTTTAAAAAGTTTCTTCTAATGTTTTATTTATTTTTGAGAGAGAGAGACAACGTAAGCAAGGGAGGGTCAGATAAAGAGGGAGACAAAAAATCCAAAGAATCCAGGCTCCAGGCTCTGAGCTGTCAGCACAGAGCCCAATGCGGGGCTCGAATCCACGAACCGTGAGATCATGACCTGAGCCAAAGTCGGATGCTCAACCGACTGAGCCCCCCAGGCACCCTGGGAGATGGAAACGTTGAGAAGGTCAACCTCCTCTCAGACAGTCACCTGGAGTGCTTCACCTCCCATACCTTCTACAAACAAGGTAGATTCTCCCTGCCCCACCTCTCAGGGAGAATTGTGAAGTCTCACTGAAGTCAGCAAGGGACTCTGACCCCTCCCCTGGCCCTGCTCTGTCCCCCTGCACCTGACTCCAGCCTCAGAGTCCCTGCCTGCCCCAGCCTGGACCTGGCTTCCCCCATCACTGCTGGTTACAATCATTACTCCTCTCTTAATGGAATCAGAGCTGGGGACACGGGTAGGCCCCCTTGCTGTGCGCCAACGCACACACAGGGCCCAGCATGGGGCTCGGCCCACAGGGAACCTGCAACAAACGTGATCGATGTGGCAGCCAGCAAATGGCACGGAACCTGAGGTTTCCACAAACACCATGATCTGAGGCAATGGCTGGCAGTTGCTTCGAACTTTATTTGAGAAAAACAGAAGGTAAATGTATCAAAAGAGCACACAGGTTGGCGGGTGGGGACGGTCAGTGACGGCTACTGAGGTGGCAGGGTGGACGGCAGGGCTAAGGCCTTTACTTGGCTGCAGGCTGCTCCGACTTCCCAGCTTCTGGGCCCCCAATCTGGGCACGTGCCTCGAAGGTGACAGGAATAGTGATTTCTGCCGACTGTGTGGTGGACTTGGGCATGGGGGCCTCCACCGTGAGGGTGCCCTCAGGGGACAGGGAGGAGGAGACCAGGGTGGGGTCCACACCAGGGGGCAGCCTAGATGGGCAGAGGAGGAAAACAAGAGTTACACATCCGGGCCTCACTGCCTTCTCCACCCTGCACCCCTCTTCCCGCAACCCTCCAACTGGGGCCAAGACTCACGTGTATTTGCGAGTGAAGCACCGGGAGATGTAGCCGTGCTCGTCCTGACGCTCTTCGTGCTTGCCTGGGAGGGCGGGGAGAAGGAGGTCAGAAGCTGCGGGAAGGGGCCTGCCCGAATCCACACATGCCCCAGTGAGTGGCCGGACTAACCCCAAGGCCCCTCAGAAGCTTCTGGAAAGTTGGGTTCAGGGCTCTGGAGGGTGGGGTGGGGCGCCGCGCCAAGGAAGTGCACACGCCCCCTCTGCGGACCCGGGCTTAGGGCAAGAAGCAGGAACAACGCCAGTCTCCTTTGCCAGGGCCTGCGGGTGCCCTCCCCGGAGACCTGGTCATTTGGGGGCGGGGCTGCAGGTCTCCTCCAGAAGGGGCCACTTCTTCCCTCAAATAGAGCGTTTTTCGGGCCAGAAGGGCTCTGAGGAAGTACACGCACTCCTCTTTCCGGAGACAGGGCCAGAGCCCGGGGGCAGGGTGAGTCCCAAGTCTTCCGGGTCCCTGGTGGAGTTTCCCTGCCCGGTTCCCCGCGCCCACGGCTCCCCCGCCCTCCCCGCCAGCGTGGTCCCCGCAGGGCCGGGGGCTCACCAGTGATCTCCACCACGCCGTCCTTGGTCTTGACCGTCAGCTCCTCGGGGGCGAAGTGGTTGACGTCCAGGGACACGCGCCAGCGGTCGGCCGTCTGCCGGATCTCCGAGACGCCGCTGCTGAGCTGCCGGCTGAGCGCGCGGCTGTAGGCNCTGCGCCCACTCCTCGGGCAGCCGGGGCAGCCCGAAGGCCTGGTCGAAGAGGCGGCTGTGGGCTGGGTACCAGTCGCGGAAAGGGTCCCAGCTGGGGCTCCGCAGGAGCGAGAAGGGCACCCGGCGCTCGGTCATGCTGGCTCCGCTCCGCGCGTCTGGCTGAGGCTTGGAGAAGTGCGGAGTGTCGGCCCCGCAGCGCTTTTATGCGTCTCCAGCCGGGTATTTTTAGCAGGCGGTGTTTCAGGTCTCTATTAAAGGCAATGACGGGCTGGGGGCAGCCCCTCCCCCTGCATTCCTCCCCTGCACTCGGGGCGGGGGCGGGCGGAGGAAGGCCCTGCCCACATCTGGAACCTTCTCTCGTTGGAGAAAACAAATGACTGGAGCACCGGTGCTGGTGCAGTGCCCACTGCCGGACACTCGTGGCCCTGGACGGTAAAGCGCTGGGCCGCGGCTGGTGGTCAGTCCTATCCTTTTGCCTGGGAGGACAAAGCCCAGAGAGGCTGGGCTGCTTGTCCCAGGCCATATGTATCTAGAAGTGGCAGAGCCAGGATTTGAACCACAAGGTGTCTGTGAAATAATGTCTTAAAAAGCAGCTTGGTGTTATCGATAAAAGTGTGGGCTCTGGAGCCAGACTGTCTGACTTCACATCCTGGTTCTGCCACGAACCGGTTGGATGTGTGCAAGTCAGACTCGGTGCCTCAGTTTCCCTGTCTGGAAAATGGAGATGATGATGATGATTACAAAATGCTTATGTCACTGGGTGGATGTGAGGGTTCAGCAACTTAAAGCAAGTAGAGACTTTAATCCAGGGCCTGGTACCTGCTCATTGTTCATTGTTGTTATTTTATCTGTCTGCAGTGGAAGGGGGGGAAGAGGAAGGAGAGTGTGTAGGTATCCCTGTTGCAGAAGCAGTGACCCAGGTCAGAAGGCCAGTGCTGAGAGGGAGTCAGGAGGAAGGTTGTTGCAAGTCCCCCCATAGATCTTATTTTTCCTTGAGGAGCCCTGGACAGGGAACTTGAAAGGCAGTAACCGTGAATTTAGCTTGGGCTTCACTGTTGACTTACTGTGATTTGGGGCAAGGCCCCTCCTTTCTCTAGACCTCAGTTTCCTTTTTTTGCAGATTGTTAACTCAAAGTCCCTTTTGTTTAGGATTCCCACGGGACCAAGGGAGGGAGAGTGCTAGGCAATACATTTGGCTCAAACTTGCTTGGAGCCTGAGGCCTGCCCTTTGACACCCCTCTCTCCCACCTCCTGTGAGATCCAGGCCCCCATCTCCCATATCTGGGAGAGGGTGCTGCCCCTAGGCTCCACCCATAACCCTGACATTCCCTGCCTTCCCTCTCCTGCCTTCATAAGCACGACCTCTCTCCATTCTTCCGTCTCCTGAGTTACCCCCTATTATCCCTTCTTTTTATTATTTTTTAAATGTTTATTTATTTTGAGACAGAGAGCATAAGCAGGGGAGGGGCAGAGAGAGAGGGAAAGAGAGAATCCCAAGCAGGCTCCATGCTGTCAGGGCAGAGCCCGATGCGGGGCTGAAACCCACAAACCATGAGACCATGACCTGAGCTGAGATCAAGAGTCAGATGCTTAACCGACTCAGCCACCCAGGCGCCCCATCCCTCCATTTTAGATGAAGAAACCAGAGTTCAAAGAGATATAGTGACTGGCACACTGTCTCCTGTAAGACACTAGCTCGGTAAGCTTCTTGCCTCTCTATGGCTCCCAGCTCTTACTCTTTTGGGGCTTGGAGTCCTCTACTTCCTCTCTTTATGAGGCCCACTCAGCTTACGGCCCCTTTCCCAGGGCTGCTCTGAGGCTGAACCCCCACCAGTGGACACCCGAGAAACTAGAAGCCAGACTCCAGCCACTCGCTTTGATGAGCTCGGGGTAGCAACAAATCTCCTGCCTTTTCTGTGTCCGTTTCCTCTTCAAGAGAGAGCTCCTGGATGCCTTTCTTTCTTATCCACCTCCTCCCCATCTAGGAAGAGCAGGGGCCAGGTCATGAATCTGAGGTCGTTCTGGTCACCTCTGAGCTCCTGGGGCTGTTGTGGGCCGAGGGTGCAAGGCAGGCAGAACCCCTATCTCTGTTCCATCTCCCTTGCTGGGTCGTGTCATGGGCCCAGTGGGTCTCCTTTGGGAGCTACTGCTTGCCCACCCTCCAAGGGTTTCAGCTTTAACAAGCCTCATGCCTTCACTTCCTGGCACTCCCAGGCCCACCTGTCCCCAGCTCTATAAAATAGAGATGAGGTCAGGAGCCAGGGAGGGCCCTCGTCTGCCCTTGCTTGCCCACCTTGGCCCAGACTGGAGTCCAGGAGCCCCACCCTACAGGGAGCTGTCAGATGTGGTCATGGATGCTTTCAAGTGTGGTCCTGCCCGGCCCAGCCACGTTCTGGGTGGGTGCTGCTGGGCTGCCTGCCTGCCAACGCTTTGTAGACAGAGGCTCCCTTCGTAGCTCCCTGCATCTTGCCTGAAGCCAGGGTGGGGAGGGTCCATTCCTGCTGCCCCAGCCAGGGAAGTTGTGTAAGCCAGGGCCCAAAGTTTCCTAGCACCCTGCCCATGGTGGGTGGGGAGGCAGAACCGAGGGCTCATATCCATCTTCAGTGAGTCGGTTCTTGAGGGACCCTGCCAATCACAAGGGAAGGGACGTGGGTGGCTCTGGGTGGTGGTAAAGGGGCCGGGGGTATGGGACAAACTGGGTTTTGGGGTCAGACGAAGCCGGGCTTGAATCTGGGTGCTGCTGTTCACCGGCCTGGTGACCTCTCTGAGCCTGCTGGCCCCATCTGCAAAACGTGGGTAATAATAAGGTGCCCATCGTGCAGGGCGGTGGTGAATCTCAAATGCAGTGATGTATGAGAAGTGCCTGGTGCTCAGTAGTAAGTGCTCATTGTTATTAAGGAAAGAGGGCCCTTCATTCTGGATCCTGAGATTTAGGCTACTGTGAACTACCCAGTTGTACGCATCCACATCCGATAGCAGGTCCAGGTTTCTTATCAGAGTCTCATTTCTGAGATGAGAAAACCGAGTTGGAATTGCCCCAAGGTCACAAAGCTGGTAAGGGGGTAGGAGGGATTGGAACTCAAGCCTCCTGACTCTCCCTCAGCAGAGGAGAGACTTCCTGAGCTGTCCTGGGAGGGCCGTGGTCTGTGAGCTTGTGGGTGCGGGGGGAGGTGTGCGGTCAAGGGGGAGGGAAGGTTGGGCTGGCCTCTCTGGAGTCCCTTTCGGCCCTGACCAGGACCCCCTTCGGGAGGTCACACTGCTATTCCCCGGAGCACAGGGCAAGAGCAAAGGCTGGATATCAGCCCCCACTTGTCCACCTGCCCAAATATTCTTTGACAGTCTTCTACTCTATCATTCTGGGCACTGAGCTGCAAGGTCTAGTTTTTCTGGGATTAAGAAGACAACTCCACCCCCAGAGATTTCCCAGTAGCCAGAAAAGGAGTCGGGGAGAGGGGGAGGTGGGCACTGCAGGGTCTGGGATTCCTTAATCAGAGGGGCCCCTCCCCTCATCCCTGGTAGCCCCAGTCTGCAGTACTCTGTGGCATCCCACGGCCAGCCTCCATGCCTCCTTGCCTGGCACCAAGCCCAAGGCCTTGACCACGCTAGCCACACCTTTGACAGGCCTTTGCCAACTGTGGCTGAGCCAGCCCCTCCCTCCCTGGCTCAGCCTTAGAGAAAGCTCGGGAGTCTTCAGGCAGCTGCCCGAGCTCCCTGGAGAGGCCTGACAGCTGATGTACTAGTCGCTGGGCTTACTGGGAATTAAAAATGTGGGCAACAGTAATTAGAGCACATGGGGGTGGAGGGCACTGGATCTTTCTGGAAGCATCTAGATACTGCCCTTCTGGGAGTGCCTCTCCAACCTGCCCGCCCCCTAGGCTTCTGGCTAACCTTGGGTGTCTCCTCACCCCATCACCACTGAAAGGGGGCCAAGGAGGAGCCATGTGGGGAGGGCTGGGGATCCATTCTCTGGCCCCTCCCACCCTGCTGTCTAGCAGAAAGAATCTGTCTAGCCTGGGAGTCTGGGGACCTGCCTGGTCTCTGGCTCTGTGACCTTGGCCAGCAGCCGGCTCCCGTGACTCATTTTCTTCATCTGTACAATGAGACCATTGGACTGGATGTTCTCGAAGGCTCCTTCCAGCGGGGTGAATCAACAGTTTTTCCTCCACTCCCTCTCACTCCCCCAGGCCCTCCGCACTGCCTGCTCTGTTATCTAATACTGCTGGAGGGGGGGCTGTGTGTATGGTGAGTGGAGGGAGGGGGGAGAGGGAGGACCTGGCATCCCCTGTGGTGTCTGTGGAAGTGGGCGGCCTTACAGCTGGAGCACCCTCATGTCTTGGGTGTCCTTAAGTGGAGAAGAGGGGCCTGGTGAAGGAGGGGCAGGTACCTTGTAATCGGGCCTGTTTGCTGAATATGACCTCAGCCAAGAGGCTGGTGGGAGGGGAGGGGGCTTTCAAGAGCATCTCAGAGAGGCAGGGGATGGGAGACACTATCTGGGACACCCAAACTGGGCATGTACACTGGTGACTTGCTACCCTGGGTCTGGGACTATGGGAAACCAATTAAGGAGAAGAGAAAATACAGCCAGAACACGACACAGGAAGCCCTGCCCAGCCTGACTCCCAGCTACTGTATGGGGGGGGAGGGGAGGTTAGAGGAGTCCCTGAGGCCCCCATCTGCAGAGAGACCAGGAGAGGACCTACGACACCCCAAAGGCCCACATCCTGGGGAGGTTCCCCCCACCCCCGACACCCCATCCCCTCCACCTCTTGCTACCAGATGCAGAATTGGAGTTTTCTGTTTTCCCGCTTCCCTTCCTGGAGGTATTTTTCCCTTTTCCTAAGCTACAGAGCAGAGTTTAGGCTGAACCCTCAGTCTGTGGGAGGGCAGGGGCTTTGTCCTCTCCCCCTCGTTCCCCAGGGATTGGATGCCGTTTCCCCAAGAAGCCGGGGTGGGTGCTGAGGACAGGAGCTTCGGGTTTCCAGGCTGACCTAGACCACCCCCCAGGGCGCTCCCTTCTCCATTCAGGCCGGTTTTTGTGCCACTCCTGGCCAGCCACCAACAGGCAAGTTTCCCTTTCTCTCTGTCGCCCTCTAGTGTCTACCTGCCACCACTGCACCTTGTCTTTGGTCCGTGCCCTCCCCCAAGTTTCTGGAACCGCTCACCCCCTGGCTCCCTGATTCACTTGTTTACTTGGTTGAGAAACATCTTAAGGATGCTTATTTGGGAGATGCAGTGGCCAAGAAGACATGGCCTGGGTTCCAGAAACTCATAGATTTAGGGAGAGACAGACATGCCAACAAAAGAGCTGAACAAGAGCTTGGGGACCTAAAGGCAGGTATAGACCCCAAAGAACTGGAGGGACCCAGAGGTGAGAGTGGGCATTGTAGCTGGGGCTCTGGAAGGCTCCTTGGAGTAGGAGGCAGCTGGACTATGTCCTGAACCATGAGCTCACCTGAACCTTTGGAGGGGGAGAGGGCATGCATGGAGGACCCAAGGAGGTGGGTCAACCAGATGGGGTGAATTGGAGTCAAGAACAATGATGGGAGAGGAAGCTAGTGGGGTGTGGGGGTTGTGGGAAATGGGGGTGTTCAGAGGCCACAGGGTCTTCAGGCTAAAAGGGAAGTCTTCTTGGGCCCCCGTTTCCCTCGCCACTGGGCTGCACACCCTGCTCCAGCACTCAGGCAGAGAGATGGACACCCTGGGCTGTGGTTTCCTCTTGCTGCCAGATCTTCTCTCTGGGGTGGAGTCTGCGACCCTCTCATTTCTTGGAGGGAAGGACCTCAGGACCCTGTGCCCTCCCCAAACTCCCCAGGTGCCCAAATCCACAGAGGCCTGTCTCACCGCTTGCCATCCGGGCACCAAGTGTTTTATTAGAGTCCAATTTTTATCCGCACCGCGGAGAAAGAGGGAGGGAAAAATAGAGAGAGGGGAACCCGGACCAGACCCCAGACCCCTCCCCCCATGGGAGCCCAGGGCAGATGCCCTGTTGGGCCAAGGAAGACTTTGTGAGATCCCTGAGGGCCCCAGGAGGAGTGGGCTGGGAGCAGCAGAAGAGGGCTGGGGGGGAGGGCGCCACTTGAAGTCCCAGGCCGAGGCCCTCAGTCTAGATCTTACCCTCTGCTGTAGCACCCCTCTCTGGGTAGCCTCCACTGATCACCTCCCCACCAAATCCCGAGAAGGAAGCGTTCCCTGGGGTAGGCCCCGAAGTGCCTGTTATCCTATACCTGTGACCCTGTGTTGCCATCTGGCCCATGTCCCAGACACAGGGCACACTGGGACACCAGGGCTTGCTCGGTCATCAGACTGCATTGCCTTCTCCCACTCCTCACAGGCTCTTCTTCCATCTGCCCCTTCTCTCTCCCACCTTCTGTAGTCTATATGTCCCACCTCTTGTCATGCAGAAGGCCTGGCTGCTGTGGCGTCGGCCCAGGGCATGGGGTAAGGGCCGCAGGGGAGAGCCTGGCCTGGAAGGGAGAGGTGGGGCCAAGAGTGAGCTCCCCGGCTCCTTGGGCTGGGGCTTAGGGGCCCACTTAGTCTGGGTCCTCCTGGGCCAGGGGAGGGGTTGGGGGAGGCCGTGGGGCCAGCCTCCAGCCATCAGCCAGGGTCCTGCAGCCAGCTCAGAAGGAAGCCGCCCCTCCCCAGCCTGGATGGTGATGCACCAAGGGTTAGGCCATACTTCCATCTAACTCAGATTCTGCTTGCCATCCCACCTCCTTGTCTGCGCGCTGATAGAGAGGAGCCGAGGGCCCTGTGGAGTGGATATGGGAGGCTGCCAGGTCTGGCACCTTCCGAGGCATCCCTGGGTCCACCGAGCTGTCCCTAGCCTGGTGAGCTGGCATCAAGCAGGAAGGGGGACGGGGCGATCCCTGTGTTCGCAACGGCTCTTTGTTCCCTGGACACGGTGGGCAGGCAGGAGGTGGGGGTGGGGACCCTCTAGAAGCAGCAGAACCCAGCTCCTCCTTGTCTGCAGGGCACCCACACTCAAGGTCTTCCCTGGCCCGGGGACCCCTTTGTAGCAGTGGGGTGCAGGCCCCCTCACGGGTCCTGGGGCATGACCCCTCGTCTCTCCCTATGCCAGGGGGCACCAAGCTGGGTCTGTCCAGGCTCAGAAGCCCCCACTCTCTGAGCTGCTCCGGCTGTGGTAGCTGGGGCTGGGGGTCCGGGAGGGGCTGCGTGTGTGGCTGCGGGTCCCGCGGCTGCGGCTGCTGTAGCTTCCGTGGCTGTGGCCGGGACTGGGGCTGCGGCTGGGGCTCCGGCTTGAGTAGTCACTGCTCAGGCAGCTGGAGGAGGACGAGGGGCTGGGCCGGTAGTAGGGGATGGGACGCTTTCGGGCACTGCCAGGAGGGAAAAGCTGATTACAGGCCATTCGGGGCCCTGAGCTCTGCCCCAGGCTCTATCTTGGGCCCTCACTCAGGCCCCGAGCCCTTCCCCAGCAGTGGCCAGGGCTTCCCTGCCTCAGTTTCCCCTGAGCTCTGGCCTTGGAGTGCCCTCTGCCCCAAAAGGATTAGACAGTCAGTGGTCACTTGCCAATTTCATGTTGGCCCTTTTGTTCTTTCCTCATTTGGCTTTGGGGAAAGGGGACCGAGTCTCTGCTTGACCTGAGAAGGCGCTCAACAAATATTTGTTGAATAAATGAAACTTTTAAATACAGACAACTCACGTCAACCAAGCTAAGCAGTGGTTTCTGTGCATGGGAACGGTTGTGGATATGGCCCAGCCCTGCTTTTCCGTTCCCTGCAGAATCGAAGGATTTGGTTTTTCAGGTCACTTCAAGGGAACAAGGAGGAGACCCCCCGGCCATTGCTGCCCATGCCCATGGCCCAGCCCGGTCCCGCTGGCCCCTTTTCCTCACTCAGCTACCTCCCGCCGGCCCGGAGTTAGTTTGAAGCCAGGAGGCTGTGACCCAGAGAAAAGAAAAGAGAGTGGTTAAGGGGGCAACAGTGCCCCCATGGCGTGGGGTTAATTCTGAGGAAGAAAACAGGTGTACATTAGTGGGAGGAGGAGGAGGCAGCCCGGGAGCGGGGGTGCCGGGCGGCAGGTGCAGGGTTCCAGCTGTCTTAGGGCCCTCTGCATATGGCGATCTGGATCACCAAGGGCTTGGAAGGGCTAGAGAATCAGTCCATGTTAGAGCTGAACAGATGCTCAGGGGGTCCTACTTATTGTTCAGACATGAGAACCGAGCCCCAGAGAGGCACACCCGTCTCCCAAGGCTGCCCAGCAAGGTCTGTGGCAGAGCTGGGTTCAGGATTTTGCCTGTAGCCCTCGACCTCATGTCAGGGGTCTAGGGCTTCAGGGTGATTTCCACAAACACAGACCATAATCTCACCGGCAGGCCTAGGCCCACACCCCCCCGTCTGGCCCGCCAGAGAAGCTTTCTGATGGGGCTTCTGTCGCACCCTCTGCACAGCCCCATGGGTCTGAGAGGGGCAGTGGAAGGGATGGGACCTCCCACAGCTGCCCCAGAGAGCAGGCCACTGGCGCCCCCTCCTCCAAATTCCCCAGGGGGCTGGGAGGTGAGCAGTGAGGTTAGTGAGAAAAGGAGAAGCAGACAGATGACAGCTGAACAGATCAGCTCACATGGGCATCTCCCCTGCAGCCTGTGGGGAGGGGGTCCCCTCGGCCCCCAGGCCGGCCACAGGCCACTCGGCAGGCTGGACCTTGAGATGAAGGAGAAAAGGAGACATCATTGCCAGGAGATGGATGTGGGGAGGAAGGAGAGAGGAAGGGGCTCCAGGAGGGATGGCTGGGATCTTCCGGAGCTGAACTCCATGCCTGCGTCTGCCTACCCAGACCCGAGCGCACAGCTCCCTCCCCTCCGTGGGCCTTCAGACCCTTGCTTCTGAGTCCCACCTCCCCAGCACCCCCAGTTCTGGCCTCTCTCCTCCTCCAGGGGCCTCTTCCCTCCCCAGAACAACACCTCTCCTCCCGCACCGGGTTCAGTCCGTTCCCAGGGAGGTCCCCGCGGGCCGCCGGGGGCCCTTCCGTACCTGGTGATGCGCCGCGGCTCCATGAAGCTGGGCGAGTCCCGGCGCCGCTTGCGGATGGGCGAGTAGCTGCGGGAGCNCTCCGGGCCGCCGTGCCTGCCGTGCGCGCCCGGGGACGGGGAGGTGCTGGCCGGCCGAGCGCGCGGGGGCCGCTCCTTGGTCCTGGAGGAGAGGCGCGGCGACAGGGGCTCAGCTGGGGAGAAAGTGGGCTGGCGGTGGAGGGGGGGGGGCGCTGAAGAGGTGAGGGGGACAGGGAGGGGACTCAGCTGGGGACAAAGTGGGCTCAGGGAGGGAAAGGAGAGGAAGAGGAGTTCTGTGGAGGAGGAGATATGGAAGCGAAGGGTTAGTGAGCTGGAAGAGGTAGTGCGTGAATTGGTAGAGCGGGGGAACGCTTCCTGAAGAGGGAAAAGAGCTGGGTGGGGGCGTGGGGAGAGTGTGGGAGAGAATGTTCCCTGGTGTCGAGGGAGAGTGACCGGTGGGGGCTGGCAAGCGAGGGAGAAGAGGAGCTCCCTGATGGGAGAAGAATCCTGGGTGTGGGGCGGGGTGGGGGGGACTCTGCTGGGGAAGNCGGGGGCGCAGACAGAGACGGGGCGGAAGAGATGCCCGCAGAGACAGAGGAAACCGAGGAGGTCGAGAGAATCCAGAGCAGAGAGACAGAGAGGCGGAGCCGGAGGAGACGGGTTGGGGGGCGAAAGAGCAGGGGAAGTTAGAGAAGTAGAGAGAAAGGGCAGAGATGGGGCGANAAATAAAAAACAAAATCCACAAATGTCATTAGATACCGAAATCAAAAACAATGTCTGAACTCCTGGGGAACTGACATTTTTTTCTGTTAACATTTTTCTTTCTTTGTTTTCCGGCCCTGCAGAGACCTGTGGAACTGTCAGTAACACCCGACTGTCTTTCTGTTTCTCTTTTCTTTTCCTTTTCTTTTTTTTTTTAAGTTCTGATTTTTTTTTTTAAGTCCCTCTTGGTTAACGTCCACTTACCAATAAAGTGGCACTTCCTCCTTTAGTAGGTAAGGTGTGTAAGAGAAGGGAAAAGTGTGGTAGCGTAAGTTCATCATTAGATTCACAAAAATGCAAGAGAGATAGAGAGAGAGAAAAAAAAAAAANGAGAGTGATCAGTGTTGGGAAGGGAGGGCTCCGTGTGCGGGGAGAGAGAGCAATCAGTGAGGGGGGGACCTCTGTGAGTGGGGAAGAAGAATGACCAGTGAAGGGGAGAGAGATCGTTGCAGGGTGGGAGGGAGTTTGCACCGTGGGTCGGGGGAGGGGAGTGATCAGAGAAGGGGGAGGTNAGAGATAGAGAGAGAGAAAAAAAAAAAACGCAACCACCCCATTCTAGGCCGAGAGGAGGCCACACCGCCTCTGGAGGAAGGACTGGCAGTGCCCGGCTCCTCGGGCCTGAGCAGGCAGGCACCTCTCGGGTGACTGCTGGATAGAGATGTCAAATGTTCTTCCAAAAGTGCAGTTAGGACACAAGGGTTGGGGTATAGAAAACCAGAAAGGGAGCCTGGTACCATCAAAAGGGCCCTGGCTGGCAACCAGGGGTCTGAGAGCCTGCCACTGCCTCACTGAGTGACCCTGGCTAAGTCACTTCCCCAATCCTGGGCCTCAGTTTCCCCATCCCCAAAATGAGAGGGTTGGGCTTTGCTTCCTGATGTCCCTTCCAGAGCAAATATTCCAGGATTCTCTGTGCACCCCTGACCACCCTCTCCATCCTCCTCCCTTCACAGAACTGACCCCTCCTCTTGTCCATCTTTCCATCTATCTGGTTCACAGTTGGTTACACTTGTCTACCCCACCCCCAATCACCAGCACCAACTTGACTTTGAAGGACCTGCAAGGCAGAAAGCTTTTGGTTGGATTCAGCTCTGTAACCTCAGTTTTTATCACAGAACGTGGCATTTCATAGGGTCTCCATGCCGTTGCTGAAGAAGGAATAATGACAAGGGTCGAGGCCAAACTGGGTAGTCCTAAAAGGGGGGCAGGGTCTGGGCCAAGCTTTTGTGGCAGGCTCCTTGGGGCGGGAGAACAAAACCAGCTACCTGTCACCCCTGGGGGCACCTTGCTGCCAGAGACTGTTCGGAGCACGGTTTTCTCGGCATGGCCCCATCTTCCTGCAGGAGGCAGGGCGGCACCAAGGCCTTTCTGTGCAAGCCTGGGTCCAGCTGGGCCTTGGAGGCAGAGCCAAGAAATCTGTCCCCTGGAGGAAAGGCACAGCCGGCTCTGATTGGTGGCTGAAGCAGCCAATGAACACTCACCATAGCAGGCGAGAGCACTGTAGGAAGTCAAATGGGCCATGAAGGCCTCCTGGGAGAGCCTGGTGTTTCCCTTTGGGGCACAGGCAGACATAGGTGGGCAGGGTGGATATCCGAGCACCCCAAGTCTCCTGGTCACCAGCTCACTCCTCATCCCAGGCTAGGAGCCATGGCCCCTCTGAGATGGCAGCTCCATTCTCAAGGGGCAGTACCAGGAGACTCTTTGCCCTCCTAACACATATCCCCTGCAGCCCAGCAGGGGTCCAGTGCCTGCAGCTCCCAGGCCCCCAGTGCTAGGATGGGTCATACAGCATCTTTTCCCTCCAGAGGAGGCAAATGAGAAAGACCTCTCCAGAAGCTTCACATTTCCAAGTTCTTTCCTACCTCCGGTAGGAGAGTGGAAAGTGAACAGATCCCAGGCGAGGGAGTCGGGGGCTCTGGTGGCCAAGGCACAGTACCTAAACCCAGGGAACACTGGGCCCCGCCCTAAAGAAGGCTTTGCTTGCTGCTTTGGTGTGTGTGTGTGTGGGTGCAGCCGGGGGCCAGGCAAGCAGGCATAATAGTAAACGAGAAGGTCAGGACCTGGCTGTGAACCCTGGCTCCAGCCTAGACTCTGGATCTGAGCCAGCTTCTCTGGCTCCAGGAGACAGGCCAGCAGTGGCGGGGGGCAGGGGGGGTGTGAGGAGACTGAGGGCCCGATGTTTCTTCCTGCAGACACTGTGGGGGTCCTCTCTACTTCCCATTGTTGGATTGGGTGTGTGGTGGAAGTGTTAGGATTGTGTGGATGCCCACCTGCATCATGTTGCTGCCTGCAACCACTGAGGCCCAAACTTCTTCGCCAGACCCCCGGTGCTTATCTGGAAGCTTCCTGCCTGGTGTGCCTTGAAGTCAAGCCCTCTTCCCTCTCCCCTTCTCCAAGCCAAATGCCATAGCTTCAGATGACAGTAACTGGCAAAGTGGCACTCCTGGAATCAGCCCTGATGTGAGCTTGCTGCGACCTGAGTCTGGGGGCCTCAGTTTCCCTGTTGGTAAAATGGGGATGGATAACTGGGGTCTTTGCTGGGTGATGGGGCCTGTATAGGAGTTGAAAGGTTCTTTTCAGAACACAAGTGACTGACTCATAGTGCCCTCATGGATGAACGGGGTCAGAGCAGTGCAGGAAGGTCTGGGCACCTCCACGAGCCAGGATGGCAGAGGACGGGAGGAAGGCGCTGCTCGGCAGGGTGGCAGACAGCACCTTCCATGGGGGAAGATTCCTAGGCCCAATCTCACACTCTTCTCCACTCATCCCTCCCTGGAGAAAGGGTTGCCAGAGGGTGAGCTCCATCCTCAGCTTGGCCGGGTCTCATTCTTCCCAGGAGCGGAGGGAGATCCCAGTCTAGGCCCCATGGGGTTTTATAGCTAGACAGGACTGTTATGGCCAGGGACCTCCAAACATCTCCGGAAGCCTGTTCTTTGTGACTCCCTGCCCTCATCACCCCCTCACAGCCTGGCTAGTGCCTATGGGCCCTCAGCTCAATCAAGACCACCTCCTCCAGGAAGCCTCCCCTGACCTTCACCTGAGACAGGTGCATTACTCTATGATCCCACAGATTCTTGTGCCTTCTCTCAGTGTGGACTGTGCAGGGCTGTGTTAGGGCCAGGCCTGCTGTGGTGAGCAGAGCTCCCTGCTGTTGGTTTGGCTCTCCCCCTCTCATTGTTCAGAGTGATCTTTGTCAGTCTCCCAGCCTAATAGGTGGGGGCCTCAAAGTATTTCCCTCAAACCCAGGCATGGACACCTAGAGTGGGCCTGGGCACCGAGGAGCACTTAGCAAATGCTGAGTGTGTGGGAATGAACGAGTCAGTGAACACAGGGGACCTTGCCTGTCTCTGAGCCTGGCTTCCAGGAGCCCCTCTGCTCCTTGGTACCACCTGCTCTCTGATCCCTTCTCTTTAGCTTACATAAGACATTTTTGAGGGGAAAAGGTGAGGAAAAGAATAGAAAGAGCTGGTGTGTTAGCCCAATCCCGGTATTCTTAAGGACAAGACCAGTGAGCATCTGGGATGCTCTACCCTTCTCCCCCAGGGCTCAGACAACTACCCACCTCTAACTCAGCATCTCACAATCCTGTTTCTGGGTCCCTGGTCACATCAGGTCCTCTTGGAAAATGGGGCCTCTACTCCTCCCATCAGGCTGGGGACAGTCTCCCCGTGGGACCAAGAGTGATTTCTCTCTCCCTGGACAACTTCCTGTCTGCCCTCCCAACACCACTCACAGCTGAGCAATGTTCTGAGTGGGTGAGCTCCTCACAACCTGCCCCAGGGGTCAACATGGGGGGCGGGGGAGGAGGAGGATGAATAGCCAGACTTCCTCTTTCCATAGCTGAGGATGGAGGCCCACTGACGCCTCACAAGGGCTGGATGTCAACCTTCTGTAGCTACTCCCAGGTGGGACAGGAAACAGTTTAAAGAGCTGGGGTGGGCGGTGGGGTCCCTGAGGACGTACCCTCAACGTGGCTGGATGAGCACTGGCCTGGGAGTCGCAAGTCTCAGGGCCTAAGCTTGGTTCTGCTCCAACACCTTGGGGAACCCCGGCTCCCACCGACTGTCCTTTCTGAATCATTCTGCACATTAAGCTCAAATTCAAAAGATGGAAGGATGCTGGGGGCAGAGGGAGCCCCTGTGGGATGGGCAGTGGTCTAGGCAGGGGGGAGGGTGAGCTGAGAACCCCTTCACCCCCCAAATTGCCCCACAGAAACTTTACTAAGTAGGCCCTCTGAGTCCAGCGCCAGCTCACTGGGTCCCTGAAGTTCAATGACCATTACACCCAAAAGAGGGAGCTGTGAGGTTCAGCCCCGGTGCCAGCTGTGACCCCCAGCGTCTGTAGGTCCTGCCCAAAAGCTCCACCTGCCACCAGAGCAGGACCCTTGGGAGCCCAGCAGGCCCTAGGGGGTGGGGCAGGGCTCTTTCCTCAGGTTTCGCCTCAGCCAGAACTTCTTCCAGGATCTGGAAGGCCGAGAGGCGGGCACAGGCTCCTCCACCACCGCTTATTGCCAAAATGGGCCCCGGGGGCTGGCAGGGGTGAGGGGTGGGGGGCTTAGCAGCTACTCCAGACAACAGAAATCAAATTGGCTCAACCGCAGCATACAGTTCAGGAAGGGAACACAAACTTGGAAATGCTAACCACACAGAAATGCATTCGGACAACAAAATGAGAAAGAGAGGGAGTGGAGGGGGCTTGGAGAGGTGGGGATTGGGGGTGGGGTCGGAGATGAAGGAGAAGGAGCAGGGAAGGTGAAAAGGAGGNNGGTAAGAAAAGAAAACCAAACGACAAACCAGGAAACAGCTTTTGTAGCTCATTGGGAGAAAAAAAATGCAAGTTACAAATGAGGAGTCACTAAAATAAAGAAAGAAAAGGGACGGGGAGAAAACCAACCAGAGCGAGAGATCGAGAGAAAGAGAGAGAAAGAAAACCACATTCAAACCAAGCAGAGTGGCGGGGGGGGTT
>NW_027532208.1:1436044-1483892 GCF_008692635.1 Crocuta crocuta
AATAAAAAAGAAAAGACGGTCTCTGCATTGGGAATGCAGAACGGGTGGGGGGAGGGGAAGACAGTGACTCTAAGTGTGCTCCCCCTCGGGAATTGGCACCTGCCAGCCAGGGTGGCTTTTGGTCTAGTCCCAGGGATGGGAGGGGGCTCCTGCCCAGCCATTTCGGTTTGCTTTTTTTTCTTTTCTTTTCTTTTTGTTTTTAAACCCGCAGGCTCCAATAGCCAAGCTTTCCTTAACTCTTGAAACAACAGAAAACCTCCAGAGGGCATGCAGGAAGCAGCTGATGGAAGCAGAACCAGAAGATGGGCAAAAGGAGGGGCTGGCAGCATGGGGGAGAGAGGCCGGTGTGAGGGAGAGACAGAGACAGAGTGACACGAAGAGAGAGAGGGAGAGAGAGAGAGAAAGGCAGAAGGGAACACACAGGCAGGGAAACGGAGAGAGGTGGGCCCAGACAGAACAAAGAGAGGGAAAGCTATTTCAATGAGGCAGAGTGGCCAGATGGGGTGAAGGGATCAGTGCATTTAAAAGGGAAGATAACACAGATTCAGTTTGGAGGCCCGATCCTGCCTCCGGTCTACCGCTTTCCCCCCCTCTGCTTTGGGGTCATTTTAGCAAAACCCATCCCTTCTGCCTTCTGGCTTGAAGAAATGCCAAGATGCGCCTCCCTATTCTGACTGCCCCCCTCCAGCTGGTCACTGTTCTTCCCTGCGGTGGGGGGGCGGGCCGGAGGGGAGGCCTGGGGTAGAGCAGGTCAGGCAGTGCCACAGGCATCTCTTCTTGGGGATCACCCTAGGCTATCCATTTCGTGATGAAGTTTGAGGCAGAGGCACAGGCCAGAGAGAGCCTAGGGGCCTTGCTCAGGAACCTTCTCTGTCATCCTCACCAAATGGAGGGGTTTCCCTTGACAATTCCTATGCCAGGGACAGGCAGAGCCAAGGCGCCCTGCCTTCTAAGTCTTTAAACACCTCACACCTTTTCTGGCACTTGGCCTTAGTATCTTCTCGTCCCAAATCATGTGACCATGAGCAGCCCCCTCTCTGTCTCACTATTTCTGTCCCCATGCGTGTGTGAACTGTGAGCGTTAGGGTTCCCTGAGTTGCTGAAGCAATAGTTTTATAGAGTTGGGTTTGCTTAGCGCTGGGCCCATCTATTCCCTGGTCTCTGTGTGGGCAGGCCCCAGGGCCAGGGAGTTGAGAGCTGGGAGTATGCATGGACATCTGGAGGTGTCCCCAGGGGGAAGGCAGGAGCTGAGACAACCAGCATCTCCCTCCCAGCCCCTCCTCCCTCACTCAGGGTTCCCAGACTATGCTTTCTTTCCATTGACCACTCTCTCCACCTCTTGGCTGTGGCTGGTGACCTTGAGGTTAGAGGGCTGGAGTCTCCTTTTGGATCGACCTCTAAAAAGCCATGTGACCTTGAGCTGGTCACTTGACCTCTCTGAGCTTCTGGGAACAGTAATAGCAGAACCCAGAAATCCCTTTGGGGGTTTAACCTTGACCTGGGATGGGACAACAGTGCGAGCACCCAGCTGGCATTAGTCTCAAGGAGAGGATGGACTTCTTCTCTTGCCTGGGAGTGTCTGGCTTTGAAGCCCCCACCTGAGCTAAACTCTCTCTGGTGTGGACAGCTCCCTCCTCTAGGATCTGGGGCCTGGCGCAGAAGGCACCCAGTGGCCTGGCCCTGTCTTGCTCAGTCATCTTCTACGAGATGGAATTGGGGAGACACAGGGTGCTCACTGCCCTGGGACGGTCCTCTGGTGATCTGGGACAAGTCTCTCTTCCTCCTGCCGTCTCCCAGCTTCCCTCCAAGCTTCCTTAGAGACAGGGACGTGGAAGAAAGGTCTGGGCCACTTCTGTGAATTTAAAAGCTGAGGCATTTCCAGCACATGCCCCCTGGATTAAGGAGAGGATTTGCTCCCGCTGCTGATTTGGCCTGGGCTGCTGGCGTGGGAGTCCTTTTTAAAGAGTTACCTTCCCTTTTAAATTCTGGTTACAAAGGGGAAAAAGAAGAAGTATAAAGAGCTATGTATACGATCAATGTTCACTTGAGATTCCGAACCCATCTCTGCCTTAGGAGGAGAGGCTCCCACAGTAACACGCACAAAAGCAAAATTCTAGAGCAACATAGAAGATAGGAAAAACAAAAAACAAAAAACCAACCAGAGAGATAGCTTGCATTTCTGTACATTACCAAAGGAAAAAAGAAAATACAAACAAAAACAAAACAGAAAAAGTTACATAAACTTCCCCACCCTCTTCCCTTGCCAACTGAACAGGAAATGGAATCACAATATTACCACGGTTCAAATGGGAGGCTAAAAAAACAAGCAAAAACATAGACGGGGTTAAAAATGTTGAGCTTTTCTTTTTTTTCTGTTTGTTCTCTCTCTTTTTTTTTTAAAGGTAGCGTCCAAGAACACCCCCACTCCCCCCAGTGCTTATCCCCAAAGACATTTTTGGTGAATGGCAAAGTCTCTGCCCCCCCGCATCTCACCTCCCTGGAGGGGGGCAGGTGAGAGGCCTGAATGTCCTGAGGTCCCAGATCTCGCAGGGCCCGAGGGAAGGGATAGGATTTGGGGAACATGCTTTGTGAAAGGGGTAAGAGGTGCTCTGTCCCAGGAGACTCTGGGGCAATGCCAAAATGGAATCCCATTCTGGGAGGCAGTCAAGATTTGGGGGCATCCTCCCCAAGGCTGGAGGCTACACCCTTTTCCCCGATTGCTCTGTCCTGGAGTCTACTTCGCCACTGTGGCCATTTTGTCTGTATGTGTCCAGGGCTCTTGGTGGCCTATTGCTCAGGGAGGGGAGGAGGCCAGAAGTGGGATGGAGCCTTCTTTGGGCCCTGGCTTTCCAGGAGGATGGGAAGCTCCCCTGAGAAGCTGTTTGGCGCTCTGAGCCCATAGTGGGGGAGGGGGGGGGAATGGGCATATTCTCTTCTGAGTTTGTCCACCCTCTCTGTCCTGGCTGCCTTCAGCTACCTTTGTGTGTCCTCTTCCACCCTCAAGACAGATCCAGGGACATTGGCATGATCCTCCCTATGTGGCCCAGCCAGGCCCTTGGGAGCTCCAGAGCCTGGCACCCAGTCCGAGTTTCGGCCGTCCCGAAACAGGTAACATCCTTAAATAAAAACCTTGAGACCAGGAGCCTTTTGTTAGCTGCCTTTGGCTTTCCTCACTAAGGCCTTGGGGGTAAGGGTGTTTGAGAAAAGAAAGGGAGTGAAGGAAACAGCCAAAAATCAAAATGAAACTGACCAACACGGACATGTTTGCTGCTGAGACCGGAGGTCTGGGGAGGGGCAGCCCCCACCCTCCCTGCTGGGAGGCAGCCTTCGGGTCTGGGGTGGGGGCACCTGCAGGCCTGTCCACCCCAAGTCCCTCTGGCCACCCAGTGCCCCTGCCAGTACTGCATCCCTGTCTCCCTGAGATCAACAGACACAAGGGGATGGGGGGCTCCCCTGGGGCTTGGGAGCACCCCCCTCCCAGCCCAGCCCCTCCACCTGCGAAAGGCTGAGAAGCCTGTCTGTTCTGCCAGCCCCTGCCATCACCACACCTGCTTGTGGGTCTCAAGAAGTCCCTGCCCTTCTTGGAGGATGGGTGGGGACCGTTTTTTGGGGGGTGTTGGTGTGCAGTCTCTGAGGGAGCAAGGGGGCCGCTGGCAGGTGCTTTAAGAAGGACGGAACACGGGGAACAAGGGTGCCTGCAGGTTTGAGACAGCTGTCCACACGCGGGGGCAGTCAGTCCCTGGGGGTAAAGGACACACTCTTTGGAAAAGGGACTTTAGAAATGGAGCTCGGTGATCGGGTTGGGGACAGAGAAAGGGGAGGGCTTTGAGGGAAAGGGAGGGGCCAGTGAGAGGGTTGAAGGAGGGTGGGCGCTTGGAGAGGGGGAGAGGGCTTGGGGAGGAGAGGGAGGCTCAGGGCCTAAGTGGTGCCCCGGGGAGATCCCGCCTCTGAATCCGGTTCCTGTCTGCGACCCCTCGCATTGTCCATGCCCCTCCCACCCCAATATGTCTGGAGAGAGGGAGGCAGGAGACCCTGCAGTCTCTTCAGCTCTGTACCCAAACTGGCTGAGAGCCCCAGTGGTCAAGCCCTCTCTGGCCACCGGTTTGCCAAGCTCAAGGGCGGCCCAAGCCTGCAGGCCCCCCTCGCCCTGACACTAGGGCCAGGTTGGTGCAACAACCAAGCATTCCAGACCGTTCCCGAGCCGGGAGGGAGAAGCAGAGCCTCCCTCCCGCGTTAGACACTCACCACGCCCCGCCCGGCGGTGACCCCCCCACCCTGCGCGGCGCAGCCCGCAAACGGCGCGGGAACCCTCCGCAAAGCGAAGCGTACGTACATCTGGCGGGCTGTGCGCCGAGCCGGGGCGGCTCCCGTGCGCTCCGCTCCGCTGTCTGTTGCCGCCGTTCTGCTGGGGCGACCCCCATCCGCTGCCGCCGGACGGGGAAGGCGACCGGCTCCCGCTGGACCGCTGGCTGCCCGTTTTCCGCCCGTCATCTCGGTGCTTGGGGCTCAGCCTGGGGGGTGGGGACGGGACGTGGCGGGCAGCCGGCGTGGGACCACCCCCTCTACAAGTGGAACCGCTGCCCCCCCTCCCCCCCAAGGGCAGGCCCTTCCCCTGCCTCTCGCTTGCATTTAGAGAGCAAGGCCCTAGCCCACCTATTGCCTCGATTTCCAAGAGGCACGGCCGGAAGCTCTTCCTTGCCCACTCCCAGGGGGTGGGCACCTGCACGTTCCTGGTAGACTTCCACCCACCAACTGCTGTTCTGCCCACCAGCCCCTTCCCCAACCCTTGGGAGGGTTTGATCCACAAGCCGCCTCCCCCCCCAGCAGAGAACCGAGCTGAACGACCTCTGGAGCGTTTGTTTCCAAGGGGCCATGAACCTACCTGCTGGGTGATCTGGAATCGCTGTAATGGGAGGAGAGGGAGGGGCTCTGGGAGCTGCCGCTGCTGTGGCGACGGGGCCTCCGACCTGGGGACTCCGCGTGTGGCCTGGGAGAGAAACCAGCCAGTCCCTAAGTCCCCCCCCCCCGACCTCCCCACGGGGGACCCCGTCCCCTACCGTGTCCTACAGAAATAGCTCCTCTAGTCCATGTGGGTCATTTGTGGGAATTAGGAAAAAGCACCCTTTTCTCTAGACAGCCAGGATCCCCAAGACCTCACTGAGGGACGTGGGGAGTAAGGGAGTGAGGGATGTGAGGGGTAATAAAGACAGAACTTGAAAGAACCCAGGACTGGGAGGCAAGAGGCCTGGGTTTCAGTTCTGGCTCTGCCACTGACCCACAAGGGCTCTTGGCTTCCTCTCTGGGTCCGAATTTTTCCATCTGGGCAGTGGGGACAAAAAGAACTATCTCCAAGGGCCCAATTCTGGGATTCTAGAAGGCCAGGTTTGGGGGCCAGAGTGGGGGAAGGGGTGGGAGAGGCAGAGGAGCTAGAGAATGGTTCTCACCTCTTCCTCTCTTTGTTCTTCTCTTTCCTTTTGCTCTTGGGGCTTCGAGATCTGCAGAAAGCAGAGGCTGAGGGGACAGCTGGCCTGAGCCCAGCATGGGGCCAGGAGCAGGGCTGAGCCTAGGTACTGGGCTGAGGGAGGTGAGATTTGTTCCTGTCTGGGATCTGAGCCCCACATCCCTACCCCAGCTGGTGTGGACTTGCTCATTCCACCTCCCTGCTTTGGTTCCTTTCACACAGCCACGCCTCCTTCCTTCCTTCTCCTGTAAGCCCGGGTCCAGGATCACTGCCTATCTGGGCCTCAGGTGCTGCTCCTCCTGGGCGTGCCATAAGGGATGTATCCACCACCCCAGAAGGCTGACTTGTCCCTTCCTTCTGGAATCGGTCTCAGGACAGGCCCCTCTATGAGTCATCATGGTGGGGGTGGCCCTTCCACACCTAATTTGTGTCCCCTGTGTCCCAGGTCCCCTCAGATGGGGCTGTCTAGGGCAGAGCCGAGGCTTCCTCCCTTTCTGCCCCCTCAGAGAGCGGCCCACCTCTGGGCCAGCTCCCCAGGGATTTAAGAAAGAAATACTTGCCCATGGGCGTAATCTCCCTGCATTTAAGTCCTCTGGCTTCTCACCATGGGCTGTCCCTAGAGCTTTCCATCCCACCCAATCCTGCCCCATACCGTCCCATCCCATCCATCTCCCTGGGGCAGGCCCCACAGTGTTCTCCTTCCCCCTTTGACAAAAGGACTGAAACGCTTCCTTGTAGGTATCTAAGGTCTCATTCCACCCCTGGTCCCTGTAGATCTCTTAGCCCCACCCTCCCTGATGCCACCAGATTCCTGCTGGATCCTTCTAGTCCTGGACAGATGCCTCCTACTGACCAAGAATGAAGTGATGCTAAGAAACACTGGGATGTGTTTCTCACAGGAGCAGAGCAGGTGGGGGCAGGCCCAGGAGACCAAAGATTTTAGTTCTAGAACCCATGTTGCTTTGGGCTTCAGTCTCCCCACGTGGAGCTGGTCTAGCCCTAGGTCATCTCTAGGTCCTTTCCAGAACTCCTGGCTGCTGGCCAGAGGATCTGTGCAGATGGATGATGACCACTAGGGGGCAGTTGGGGCACATACTGGCCCTTAAGAAGTGGAGAAGAAAGGAAGGGAAGGAAGATGGGAAACTGGGGAAATTAGAGATTCAGGATTAGTTATTTATTTAGCTCCTGCCCCACCTGACAAATGGCCCTGGGCGAATTCCCACAGCAGAAATGAGACTGGGGACTCTGCCCCTCTTCAGGGCTGCTGGGAGGGGCTCTGGCCCTCATGCCAGCCAAGGGGTTGGGACTGCCCTACATCTTCCTTCTCTCCATGCTGTTTTCTACTTTCCCTACCCCAGCCTCTGTCAGGGCTCTTGACTTTCACGTCTTCCCCTCCCCTCCCCTCCCCTCCTCTCCCTTCCCCTCCCCTAATCCATCCTGAACAAGTCACTGTCCTGCTCAGAGCCCCATGCTGGCTCCCTGCCCTACGTGGTTGGAGGCCAGCTCCTTGGCCTGTCAGTCAGGTCTCTTTAGGGGCTGGCACCTGTCCTCCAGACAGCACCACCAGCCACAGCCACAGCCACAGCTCGCCCACCTGTCTCCTACCCATCGAGCTTGCCTTCTGTATGGATGCCCTTTCCCTGCAATGTGGGGTCTTGATGCTTCTCCCTTCCTGACATCAAGGCTGATTCATGGGACCAGAAAGCGTTGCAAACAATTGACATTCCTCCTCTCCCCCCTCCACCTTTCCCTGCCTGCCTCCCAGAAGGAGTCTCAGGGGGAGGATGGAGCAGGGGAAGACCCTCACCACCCCCCTCCCATCACTTCTTCCCTTGGGCCTTGGTCCCCGAGGGATAGCACTAGCCTCTGTCCACATCCTTAGCAGGGCATCACTCACCTGTGTCGTCTCTTCCTCCGGGACCCAGAATCAGACCTGTAGGGCCACAAAAGGGTTCTCTTGAGCTTGTCTGGGGTGGCCTGGGGACACAGATCTGCACAGCCATGGTCCTGGGCTGACAGGAGTGAGAGGAGGCCCCAGAGGAGGGAAGGTACCTGTCTCTGCGGTGCTTCTTCACACTCTTCTTCTTCTTGCGCAGGGGTGAGGAGCTCCCACAGCTGTGGACACAGGGTGGGGTGGGCTCTAGTGAACTGGTGCCCTACAGGGAGGGGCAGCTGGAAATGGCTGGGGAAACCTGGGTGCCTCCGGCATCCAGCTGAAGTCAGCTGCCCATAGTACAAAGTAACCTGACGCCCTGAGGGTCAGGAAGGGCCCTAAGGGTAGGTGATGGAGCCGCTCTGCTGTCCCCTAGCCACCGTTCAGCCTCCTTGGCATTGTAAGTGAGGGCTGTTTCAAACCCAAATGTTAGAGGCTCCAATGGTGGCAAAGCTGGCACATTGGCAGCTTGCAGGGTCCAGGGCCTGAGGTGACAGGCCTCCTGTCTCTGGGGGATGGTCTTGGAGTCTTGTCCACCCACAGACATCCTCACCCCTGTCCCCCAGCCCCAGTAACCAGTGACACTGACCTGCACTCGGAGTCCAGTCTCCTCTTTTTGCTGAGGGTCAGGGAGAAAAAAGGACAGACAGAGTTAGTTGGGGCTCCAGAAGTCTGCCAGGGTCTCATTAAGGACAGGAGAGGGGGACACACAGATGGGGAGCCACAGATGTGACCCAGCTAAACCCCTCCTCTCCAGACCACTCACACTTGAAGTGTTGAGTGCAGGACCCCTGGGGGAGGGAGGTGGGGGGCTGGGAGCAGGCCGACTGCGACCTAGGGGCCGGATCAGTGCGTCTAGTTCTAGGGTAGATGAGTGCCACTGAGGGGAGGGGGCTGGGCCAAAGGGGGGCGCTCCGCGAGGGAGAGGGGCCTGGTGAAGGGAGGGGTCCGACAGGGGGTGGGGCCAGTGAGGGGGAGGGGCCTTCGTTGCCCCGCCCCCGCACAGTGAAGGGGCGGGATTCAGTAAGGGCAAAGGGTCGAGGCTGCTGCTAGGGACGGGTTTCACAAATGCGACTTAGGGTCTCACAAATGCGACTTAGGGTCTCCTGCCCGCAGAAGGGGGCGCACCTGGGGGACCCCACCCCTCCCCCTCCGGCGGGCGGCGCTCTCACCGGCTTCTCCGGTGGCCACCTTTCTTTTTCTTCTTCTTCTTGGGAGGGGGCGACGCCGAGCTGCTGGACCAGTGCTTGGTCCTGGGTGACAGGGGGTGGGACGTGAGAGTGGGCGGTGAAGGAGGAGGGGAGGCTCCGGCCCCCTTCCCCCCAACGCTCCCCGCCGCGGCGGGCGCTGACCTGTACCCCCGGTGCCCGCGGTAGCAGGCGGCCGGGCAGTCGCAGTCCACTGGGCCGTCGTCCTCGTCCAAGGGCGCGTACTCCAGGCCCGGCTCAGCGCCCTCGAGCAGCCGCGGGGTCTCCGCCACGCTGCTGGCGACAGGGACGCTCACCACCCGCGCCCCAGGGCTGGGCCTTCTGCCCCCTGCCGGGTTCTCAGCGCCGCACCCCGAGGCTTGGTCCTCCCTCAAGGTCTGCGGGATGCTGCCCCCGAGCCCTAGAGGGTCAGGCGGGGATCTGGGCGACCCAAAGGGCTGCTACCCTTGCAGGCGCTCGGCCTCAGCGAGGCCCTCCCCACGCTCGGTCCCTTCTCTGGTCTCACCTCTCAGTGAGCCCCCTCCTCCTTGGTGTGGCCCTCCCCTCACCGATTCCCTCACCGCCATTCATGTTGCTCCTCTGCCCTCCCCAGTCCCCGTTTCCGCACAGAGCCCCCTTTCACGGATCCCTGTGCCCCTGAGCCCCACTGTCCTACCCCTACCCCGCTGCCCCTCTCTCAGCCCACTCCCCGTCCGCAGCCCCCCTTCCTCTCATGAGCCCCGCTCTCCCCGAGAGCCCCTTCCCACCCTCCTAGCTCCCAACCGCGCACGCTGGCCTAGTCCCCACCCGCGTCCCCGCCCCCACGCGGCCCCCCAGCCCAGGCTGCGGCTCTGAAATATTCATGGCCTCTCCTCGCCCTCCTCTCCGCAGCCTCACGAGGCCTGGCTGCGCTTCTCCCGCAGCCGCTGCCGGGCTCTCATCAATCACCGCCGCCCGGTGGCAGCGGCGCTGGCCCCAGCGCTCTGCCGCCTCCGAGGCTCCCCATCTATCTTGCAGAGCCCTCCCCCTGCACTCAGCAGGGACCGCAGCGTCCCGTCCCTTCTCCCGGCTCAGGAGCCCACAGCCAACTACTGCCACAGATGTTTGCTCCCTGCGGGCACTTCGCCTAAGGACCCTTTCTTCCTAAAGGCAGCAGGGCTTCCCGCAAGAGCGCGAGCTTTGAAGCAGCAGGCGTGTGCTCATCATGTGCTGCCCCTGAGTCCCTGGGTGACTTGGTACCTGTCATCCCCCCTCTCTGAGCCTCTTCTCCAAGATGAGCATGATAACGATGTTATAAGGCCGCTGGGGGATTCTCTGAGGGAAACAGTACTGTGCAACTTTTTTTTTCTTTAATTGAACGGCCCAGAAGCGACCCTCCAAAGCCCAGCTCCAGGGTAATGGCTTCAAAGTGGTGGCTTCCCCACCTTCCGTTCTTCCTTTCTTGCTGGCTCAGACAGTGCCCTTCCCAGATGCAGGCTCAGCCCTGCTTGGGGTACCACTACCCTCACTCCCGGGTGCTGCTCAGCAGCCTCACTCTTGCCCTGCCCAGAGTAAGGCAGGCCCACGCTGGGGACCGCAGAGCATTAAGGACATGACACAAGCTTTGGATTCGCACAGACAGGTCTCAATCCAGGCATGACCATGCTCACTGAGTCCCCAGGCCGTTATCTCCACAAGCAGGAAAAGAATATCCCAGCTGAGGAGAGGATTAAGCGAGATTCTATGAAGCTCCTGACACGAGTCAGTCGTCCCACACATGGTTGCCCCTTTTAGACCGAGGGGCCCTTGTCAGACACTGACACACCATCACCTTCTCCCCCTGGATTGTGATATATGAGAGAGAAAGAGTGAGAGAGAGAGAATGACAGACCAAGGAAGGCAGACCACAGCCACAAGGTGAAAGGATTTCCAGGAGCAAATCTCCAGAAGAGCACCCACTAATCTGTTCTTTGAAGAACTGATTTTGTATTAAAAAAAAAAAAAGAATTGGGGCGCCTGGGTGGCTCAGTAGGTTAAGTGACTCTGAGTTTTGGCTCAGGTCATGATCTCACAGTTTGTGAGTTTGAGCCCTGTATCGGGCTTTGCGCTGACAGCGAGGGGCCTGCTTGGGATTCTCTCTCTCTCTCTCTCTCTCTCTCTTTCTCTCTCTCTCTCTCCCCCTCCCCAGCTCATTCTCTTTCTCTCTCTTAAAATAAATAAACTTAAAGAAAAAGAATGTAGCCCAAATTCTGACAGTGTTAGCTAGCCTGGAGGCCAGTATTGAGAATGCCATTCGATTCCTAAACACAGACCTGGTCCTGGGCGATCCTGAAGTCACACAGGTAGTGTGGGAGGTTTCTCTGGGGTGATGGGGGAGGGCTGCAGGTCATTCTCCCCGCACCGCCACGGAGCCAAACATCCCCATACCCTCTGTTCAAACTTCTCTGCTCCTCCCCACGTTCCTCTCTCTGAAGCCTGTGGCTTCTTTCTTGTTCCTGAAATCTCCAGCTCTTCAGCTGGTCCTCGCCCCCGTCTCCACTGTCCCCAACCTTGTCGTCCCCACATTGCCACACAAATGCCTGACACATAAAACACAGTCTTTGGTGAAACTGAAGGGCACCTCGAACACTGTGTGGGTGAGCCGATGGCAGGAGGGAGCTTCCGTTTATCCTGATAAAGGTTATTTACAAATTAAAACAGCTCAGTCTGGGGGCTGCCCTGGGCAGGGATCCTTTTTTGCCTGTAAGTAACATTCAAGCTCCTCCTTTCCCGCGCTGCGCCCTCCTGCTCTGCGGCTGCACCCCTACAGATATCTTTCTTCCTCTGTCCCAGGGACAGAACTTCAGTATCCTCCCTCCCTGGGGTCTTCTCAGTTGGCCTTTCTCACTCAGTGGTCCCTTCTGAGAGGTTTACTTGGGCTCTTATCTGCTGGGAGCATTGAAGGACAAGCACAGGGCATTGAGTGGTGGGCTCAGGGAGGGGCACAGGGTCTCAGAACCTTCTGGTAAGACAAGCCCTACATGTTCCAGGGGTATAAATGGGCCTTGGCGACTTTTCTCTTGGTGACTTTGTGCAGCTGATATCAGTACATCTGTCTTTCGGGATCTCCCAAGGCTAGAACCCTGCATTCTCCAAGCCTGTGTTTCCTGGATGATAATATCACTAACCAGAATGTTCTCTAATGTTTCAATTGCTCTCAAATGTTCACAAATCCCAATCGGAATCACTATCTGATTTAGAGAAATCACACCTCCCCATTTTACAGATGAGAAAACGGAGGCCCAGAGAAGGAAAGGAACATTCCCTTTGGTTTTGGAACCTTTGAGTAAAGGATATAAGTTCACTTATGCAATTGGCTTTGAGAATTCACATGCAAACAGGACTGGCCTTGACTTCGCTGCAGATGTTAGCTCAGCCCTGGCCTCTCTACTTTATAAACACAGTTGTGGGCGTATGCATGGAGTTCTAGATTTGTTTAACACTTCCTACTCTTTAAAAAAAAATTCTTTTTTGAAGTTTATTCATTTCTGAGAGAGAGAAAGTAAGGGAAGGGCAGAGTGAGAGAGAGACACAGAATCTGAAGCAGGCTCCAGGCTCTGAGCTGTCAGCACAGAGCCCGACACGGGGCTTGAACTCACGAACCACGGGATCATGACCTGAGCTGAAGTCAGATGCTTAACCGACTGAGCCACCCAGGTGCCCCTTTGCTCTTTTTTTTTTTTTTTTAAGTTTATTTATTTATTTTGAGAGAGAGAGCGAGAGACAGCGCGCGTGCACGCACATGTACGTGAGCAGGAGAGAGAGAGAGAGAGAGAGAGAATCCCAAGCAGGCTCTGCACTGCCTAGCACAGAGTCCTATGCAGGGCTTGAACTCACAAAGTGTGAGATCATGACCTGAGCCGAAATCAAGAGTCCGATGCTTAACCAACTGAGCCACCCAGGCACCCCCTAGTACTTCCTGCTCTTAAATTCGTGTTTGTTATCTGGTTGACTCCTCACCACGTCTGTGGAATAGGTAGGGGAGGCATTACTCTCCTACGATAGAACGAACCAAGCCCCCAAGAGCTGACCAAAGCCAGTCAAACAGCCAGGGTCTGGTGACAAGAGACCAAGGATGGACGGACCAAGGGTCCTCACCGCACAGGACACATGTTGGACCGGCTGCCCCAGCCAAGGCTCTGACCTGGGTAAAGACTGCCTGTCACACGCTCTAGCTTGTTGCCAGCAGTTTCTCTCATTAACTGGTTCTGTTTCCCATTAGCCAGGAGCATAATGGCCAATGGACAGATGAATGAGTCCAGACAGAGGAGGGGAGGATTGCAGGCAAAGGGTCTGCTTTCTCTGCTCCTTCACTCAGCGGCATGACAAGTCTGCCTGGTGCCTGGGACAGGGGCAGCGGTGGCGGGGACAGGGACGAACAGGACGGCAGGACAGGTGGCAGGAGCAGGGATGAGTCAGGCCCTCGGCCTCTCCCCTTGCTCCTCACTGTGCATGGGGCACAAGGTCAGGCGTGATTCTAATGAGAGCATTTATCTCATTTAATCATTTAATGCTCAAACAGCTCTGTGACATGGGTACCATTGTGAATATTCCCATCTTATAGATAAAACAAGGAGGCACAGAGATATCGCACTGTGTAGCAAATTGGATGCACAGGAAAAAAAAAAGACTGGAATTTGCTCACTGTGTTAGGGAGTAGCTTATGAATATCGTTTGCCATAAACCTCTCCCAAGCATTTTTTAAATGTTACATAACTATGAACAATTATTCTTAAGGCTTGTCTATTAGAATGAGGGAAAAACAAAACAGAACTGGTAGCAACCATGAGAAGTAAGAAAGCATTGTGTGTATTCCAAAGAGGAAAAGGGTTTACTTTTATCCTGGGAATATCGGTGGAGTGGTTTTTAGAGGCAGCCCTGAATGACGGGGTGAATTAGAACCAGTGCAGAGGGGCCCAGGATGAGTAAAGGCATGGAGGGAGCTGGGAGCTGCCAGCAGGGAGGCTGGCCTCTGCGGGAGGCTGGGAGCTGGGAACGGGGCTGGAGTGAGTGAAGAGAGCCTTCAGTACGAGGCCAGGGTGTCTAGACTCAGCTACATGGGTGGTGGGGAACCACAGAGGGTTTCTGGGGTACAACAGGCTCCCAACGCCAATCTGTTTCCAAGGACAAAGGCGTGTCCTCTCTCACTGTCTCTGGGACCTGACTTCTCGCTGTCACCTGGCTTCCAGATTACTGTGCCAGCTGCCCCACGGTTCTCCCTGACTGTCACCTTTCTGATTCCTCTTTCCAAGAAGAAAGTCCCCAAACATTTGTCGGACCACATCCCACCTCCTCCAAAACCTTCCACCGGCTGCCACCATCTATGGAATCCGGTCCATATACTGCAGCCATATGATGTCCTGGTATCTGGGGTGGAGAGTAGACCGAAGGTGGTCTGTGTCAAGAGACTGTCACTCAAACTGGTAGATTAACGTAAGGAGGAAAGAGGATCCCTGGGGATAAAAAGCAGTGGGAGTGATTCTGCCCCTTGAAGACCCTTTTCCTGAATGGGAGGTACCATAGGCTCTTACAGTCCATGGAGGGTTAAAATCAGATATCCTTCCTCCTTTCCTCCCTGAGTGGTGACCCTTCTGCTGGCTCCGGCTTTGCCACCTCCCTCTGAGAGGGCACTGGATTTCTCCGTGTCTCAAAATGCCAGACTATGAGTGGGGTTGGGTATCAGGGTCAGGAAGCCAGAGGCATGAGCACAGGGACTGCCAGTTGGTCCCTTTTATAAAGAGGGACCCAGAAGTAAAGTAAAGGCCTAGAGAAGTCAAGGACCTGCCCAAGCCATATAGCCGGGGTGCGGTTGAGCTGGGATCCAGGGTCCATGGGGTTAACACTGAACTTAGAGGTTGAGACAGGTGAGATGCCTGACGCCAGAGCCCACACTCTCTCTCCACTACCCCGGACTCGGAGCTAGGAAGTGAAGATCCATAGTCAGATGCCAGTCCACAGGAAGGCACACGGCCAATCTGTCACCAGCTCTCTGTCACCTCCTCTGCCTTGGGCCTCGGGGCTCAGCACCACAGCCAGCAGGCTCCTCCCAGCCTGCGAGTTATTATCCAGGCCACCATCAGCCTCCTTAGCTCATCTCAGTCACCGTTTGGAGTGCTATTTTCACAGCATTTCGGCTCCCTGAGCTAGAAGAAACCTTCCGGCCCCACCCCTTTTCCCACATAGAGGAGGAAACGGAGGCTTTGGGGAAAATGGGGCGAGCTGCAGTGTTCCAGGTATAGGGATAGAGCAGTACACAAAACCGATAAGCTCAGTCTTCTGACAGCACCTTCTTGCACCCAGTGGAATCCCAGGGCCCAGCCTCGGCTACACTCTTCTCTGCCTCCAAAGCAGGAGTCCTCCCTGACCATCGAATCCTCCAGACACTGCCTCTTCCAAGGGGGCCTTCATGACTGACCACCCCAGCCTGTCGCTCTCTCTTCCTCCACTGAGCACACACAAGGGCTAAATGGTTCAAGCAGGCCCTGGTGTTTCTTCTTGTCAGGGGCTGCTGGTGATTCCTGGTTTCAGGTTTCAGGTTTGTGCTTCTACCCGGGGTGGGGCAGGGGGCCCACCTTCCCCTCCTCTCCTCCCTGCTCTTAGCACTGGCACGGAGCGGAGTGGGGGGGGGAGGCAGACACTCAGCACAGGCCCCCAAGGACATTTCTTATGATGACAGACACACTGGTGGATTTCCCAGTGCGTCCTGGTTCTTACATGCATCGTTCATTCAGGGAAGGACGAGATCAAGACCACTGGGAAAGACTTGAGGGTACCCAGTCACAGGGGGCATCTCAGCTGGGGAACAGATGAGATCCCCTTGTCCCAGGGAGAAGAGGGAAGGCAGAGGGGAGAGTCCAACATCTGGGAGGAAGAGAGAGGCAAAGGGAGACAGAGGGAGCCACCAGGGTGGCAGGAGGAAACAGAGAAGCGCATCCTGGAAGCCAGGGGAAAAGTAGGCTTCCAGAAGGGGATGCACAGGGGTGACCCTGGCCAGAGAGAGGCCAGGCCTGCCGAGACGCACGGGTCACGGGACGCAGGGCTCTGGAGGCCGTGGTGTGAGCAGGTCACAGGGGTTGGGGCGGAAGCTGACCCTCTGTGGCCTAAGGAAGTAGTAGCAATGCCTGCCACCTGCTCTACAGAAATTCGATTGAAAAGGGAGAGAAAAACATGGGATGGCAGCCAGAGGAGGAAGCAGAGCTGAGGAAGGACGGGGAATTCGATTAAAAGGAAGGAGCCTGGGAGGCGCCTGGGTGGCTCAGTCAGTTAACTGTCTGACTTTGGCTCAGGTCATGATCTCGTGGTTTGTGAGTTTGAGGCCCACATCTCTGCTGTGAGCATAGAGTCCGTTTCAGACCCTCTCTCCCTCTCCCTCTGCCCCTCTTCTGCTCACACTCTCTCTCTCAAAAATAAATAAACATTAGGGGTGCCTGGGTGGCTTAGTCGGTTAAGCGTCCGACTTTCGCTTAGGTCATGATCTCACGGTTCATGGGTTCGAGCCCCGCGTCGGGCTCTGNGGAGCCTGGGAGAGGGGAGAAGGGCAGGCTTCTTGCTGGAAGGAAGAGTCCACACAGGCCCCTGTCCCTCACAGTGTGTAGAAGAGGGTGATTTTCTAGAAAAGCACGGGGGTGATTTCAGGGGGCACAGGTCAGAAAGCCAGTCTCCGGGTCTGGAGGTGGTACAGGCAGCAGCAGTTCTCAGGAGCTTTAGGAAGGGAAGAGAGGGGCTGCCCTGCCCTGGGGGAGGGCGGGGGGGGCGGTGCGCGGATGGGCCTCCCTGACTGGAGGGGGCGCAGGAGTGGCTATGAGAGAGAGAGGTGGTGATCAGGGCTGCCTCCTCAGCCCGAGCCTGGCTCCCCTAGGTCGCCTGGGAGCCCCTCGCAAGCCTGGGCTGCCCTGGCAGAGAGGTCAAGTTTAGGTAGCGTACGGCGGAACTTCCCCATCCCTGGAGCCCCCAGCCATCCAGAAGGACGCAGAAAGGGTTTCCCGGCTGCCCATCCAGGTCTGGCTACTCCTGTAATGCTGTCTGTCCTTAAGACAATGGAGACAGGAGGGGCACCTCGGTGGCTCAGTCGGTTAAGCGGCTGACTTCCGCTCAGGTCATGATCTCAGGATTTGTGGGTTTGAATCCTGTGTCGGGTTCTGTGTTGACAGCTCAGAGCCTGGAGCCTGCTTTGGATTCTGTGTCTCCCTCTCTCCCTGCCCCTCCCCTGCTTGTGCTCTGTCTCTCTCCATCTCTCAAAAAAAACAAAAAAAAAAATTAAAAAAAAACCCTCAACAGGAGAATCTCTCAGAGGGTGCTGCTCTCTTTTTGTTTGGTGTGAGCAAAGGTGACAGGGGTTTAGGGGCCTTGGCAAGATGCCTGCTCCCCAAAGTAGTCCCACCCCAGAGGAAATGCCAGGAGTGTCTACCCTGGCGGCTCACGCACCCTCTGTCCTCTGTCCTGCCCAGAGCCAGAACCAGGTGGGGGCTCGGAGGCTCAGCGAAGGGAAGGCACACGATGCCCCTCAGGGCGCACTGCCTGCCAGGCATGGGGCGCGGTCGGCCATCCCGCCTGGCCTGGACCCTCACAGGCACGGGCTGCCCCCACTCTCCTACAGCAGCCTGCTGCATTCTTGTAGGGCATTCTTGTCCCCAGTATCTCTAACCCGACACAAATCCGCCTCCCCATTAGATGCCAAGCCCACGGCTTGTGTCACACTGGTGCTCCTCCTGTCCTGTGACAGGTGCAAGATGTGACCCCCGCAGAGCCTTTGCTCTCTTTACCTGATGGGACTTTAGTCACACTCTCAATTGCATTTGGTGGGTCGGTTCCTACTTTCCGGAACATGTGCTTACTCTGGGAACCCATTTTACAGGTGGTAATAATTGGGGAAGAGGGGCTAGCCAGGGGCCCCACTGTCAGCCAGCAGCCAGGCTGGGGTCAGAACATTTCTGAAGTTTCCTGATTTGCAGCCCAGGATTTCTCAAGCTGGGCTCCGAGCTGCCTCCCCTCACTGCTGAGCCATAGATAGAACCTGGGGCAGCAGGGGAGCCCTAGATGATGCCCCAGGGGGCCCCCCTGATTTGTGCCCGGGCCAGGCTGGTGCCCTCCCCTCCTCCTCTTCCTCAATGCCCCCCAGTCCCCTAGAGGGATCTTGGAAAGGCCCCTCTGGCACCCAGCTACTGCCTGAACTCACACCCTTCAGTCCCCCACCCCCATGCAGGGGAGCACTCACATGTGGCCCCCAGGCCGGTCTTCCCTGGTGAGCATTCCCTCCTTCTCCATCAGCATCTGCCGGAAAGTCCTGACCTTCTGTCGGGTCTCCTCCTCAGAGTACCTGCAAAGGTACAGGGAGGGTGAGGGTTGCCCTTCTTGGCTTTCCTTCCCTCCCCACCCTACCTGACCTGCCATGCTCCAACCTCCCTCCGCACCCATCACAAGTGCACCTTCCGGCTTGCAATGACCTGTCTGAGGTCACAGCACCAAGCAAGGCTCTCAGCACTGGGGAAGCTCAAGGCTTTTTGCCCCAAATCAGACAACCAACCAACTAAACAAACATGCACCGAGCAGCCAAACAAACAAATGAACCAAAAAAGGAAGTTGTCCAGGGAGGTGGGGGGAGGGGGGAAGACTGTGGGGAGGAGGCTGTGTGCTTCCTCCAGGTCCTCCCCCACCCCCAGGGCAGGTCNTCTTTTTAATTTTTTAAAATTTTTTAAATGTTTGTTTATTTATTTATTTAATTTTTCAAATGTTTATTTATCTTGAGGGAGAGAGAAACAGAGCACGAGTGGGGGGGTGGAGAGGGGGAGATACTGAATCTGAATAAGGCTCCAAGCTGTCAGCACAGACCCCGATGCAGGGCTCGAACTCACAAACACAAGATCATGACCTGAGCTGAACTCGGATGCTTCATTGCCTGAGCCACCCAGGCATCNAAATTTTTTAAATGTTTATTTATTTATTTAATTTTTCAAATGTTTATTTATTTTGAGGGAGAGAGAAACAGAGCACGAGTTGGGGGGTGGAGAGGGGGAGATACTGAATCTGAATAAGGCTCCAAGCTGTCAGNTCCAGGACTTTTCCGCTTTCTTGGCCTCAAGGACACCTGATCCTCACAATAGCCTTGGGAAGTCCTCAAATCATCCAGACCTCTGCGTGCAAGGCTGCAAGGGGCTTGTCCCTGATCTCAGTCCTAGATCCACTGCTTTCTGTTTGGGGGGGGAGGTGGGTGAAGTCTGATCTTTTTAATTTTTTAAAATTTTTTAAATGTTTGTTTATTTATTTATTTAATTTTTCAAATGTTTATTTATCTTGAGGGAGAGAGAAACAGAGCACGAGTGGGGGGGTGGAGAGGGGGAGATACTGAATCTGAATAAGGCTCCAAGCTGTCAGCACAGACCCCGATGCAGGGCTCGAACTCACAAACACAAGATCATGACCTGAGCTGAACTCAGATGCTTCATTGACTGAGCCACCCAGGCATCCCTAAATGTTCATTTATTTTGAGAGAGAGAGACAGAGAGACAGAGAGAGAGACTGCAGGGGAGGGGCAGAGAGAAAGGGAGACACAGAATCCAAAGGGGGCTCCTGGCTCTGAACTGTCAGCATAGAGCCTGATGCGGGGCTTGAACCCATGAACTGTGAGATCATGACCTGAGCTGAATCTGGCCCTTAACTGACTGAGCCTCCCAGGCACCCCAAGTCTGATCTTGAATGGAATCCCCCAACTTCTCTATTCCTTTCCCCCTCCCTCCCTAAGCCTGGGCTCAGGCCAGGGACCAAAGTCCAGAATTATCACCCTTGCTCCCACCCCAGGGTCAGTCATCATCCCCTGTCACTGCGTTCCTGTGACAGCCACTGCAGGGCCTCTTGGCTCCTCTCTCGCTCCCCCCTCCAGCCCAGTCCATGCTGCCCCGGGGCAGGGTGCAGGGGTCTTTGCTCACTCAGCCCCGTGCCCTGTGCCAGGCAAACAGCAGATATCACGTCTGTTGCTGAATGAATCTTGGGGTCCTAAATCCCTCACTCTCCCCTTCCTGGGCTGCAGGTCATTGTCCTGGATGGGAAACCTGGTGGCAAAATAGGACCAGGGTCCTGTCTTGTCTCCGTCCTCCACTCACCAGCCACTCTGTCCTCATGGCAGACCCAGGCCTCCGCACTCAGCTGATCCATGGAAATGGCACGTTGTTGCCTCTCAGGGACCCCATCTCTGTCCCCACCTCTCTTCTCCCTCCTTCCCTCCCCTTCTCCAACAAGCATTTGGGATAGGCCCAGCCTTTTTGGAGAGCAATCTGGCAATTCCTTTCAAAAGCCAGAAGAAATGAGCACATCTTTTGACTCACAAAATTAACTTCCTGGTTGAGCCAGTGGAAATAATCATGGCTAAGCACAAAGACGTGACTCATGGGATGTTTACAGCAGGACAGATACCCCCGACCAGGTTAGGTTGTGTTTCCATAGCAACCTGTACCTCCAAGTCCCGGCAGGTGGCTCCTGTGCTAGCCTCCTCTGTCGCCTGCCTCCTCTGTATCCTGCACTGGTCTGGGGGCTCCTGAGGGCAGAGACCTTGTCTGTCTGGATTGCCATTGTGTCCCCAGCATCTGGCACCTTGCCTGCCACACGTGGCCTCCAAACTGCTTTGACAAATGAGTGACCGGTGACAGAGAGGCATGAACAGTTTGAAGGGCGGATGCTCATTTTGGACGCCTGACCCTGGTGGCTGCGTGCCTTGAGCCGCCAGGGGGAGGGGGGGCGGCTGGAGGCAGGGAGGCCGGGGCTGGGCTGCTGCAGGGCTTCGTGCAGGACAGGATGAAGTCAGAGCTAGGGGGTGGGCGGGAGGATGCAGGGAAAGAAGTGGGCAGCCAACCATCTAGGACGCGGGATGACTGGGACCTGGGGACTGACTGCCGACTGGGTCATGCTCATCCATGTCCACCTTGGTCCCTGTTAGCCTCAGACTCGGGCATTTGGCGGGAGGTGCCTTGGCCTTGTTTGTTGGGCAGTACAGAGCCCTTGGCCGGCTGGGGTGTCCTGGTGCCCAGGAAGAAGGGGTGGTGGCCCCTCTCTGAGCAGTGGAGGCACAGAGCAACTGTTCCCATCCCACCTTCTCAGGGGACCAGCTTGTCACTGGCATCAGCACTGAGACAAACAGCAGAGGCCCTTCCATGCTGTCCAGACCCTGACTCATGGATCTCTGGGCAGGAGAGACAGGTCGGGATGGGCTTCAGGCCAAGGTCCAAGTTCCCCAGACTCCTGGAGGCCATGGAGCATAAGCGTAGGGGGGTGGGAGGTAGCAGCAGGAGTCAGGGTTTCGTTAAGAGCTGGACCAGGACACGTGGAGGGATTTAGGGCCCATCCCAGAGCCACCAGGTCTGAGGCAAGTTGAACTTCAGCGCAGGCCATTGGGAGACCAGGAGTGTTGGACTGAACCCACTTGGAGCCTTGGGAAGGACCCCTCTATACCCCAGGGTATCTTGCTGGGAGAAGCTGGGGACCCAGGGACGATCATCTGATTATTGCGCAAAGAAGTGTCAGGTACAACCGCTATCTCCAAGTCTCCTGTCCCCTCATACCTCTTGAGGTCAACCCTCAGCTGAGGCCACATTGCACAGTGATTAAGGGAAGAGGCCCGAGAGCCAGGTGGTCCTATGTTTGAGTCCTGGCACCCTCCACTTTCTAGCTCTGTGACTTTGGCCTCTAAACCTGTGAAAAGGGACAGTAACTAGTCTTTCAAGGCTGTCACAAAGATTAAGGGAAATGATAAAGCACTTTGTGCCGTGCGTGGCACATAATAGCTGCCCATTAAATAGTAGTGACCAAGGACTATTTGTCCCAGAGCAGGAGGGACCAAGGGTCTCGTTGTCCCAGGCTCCCTGCCCTTTTCTACCCCACTCCCCTGCCAGGTCAGCAGCGTTGCCAGTCGGTAATCACCTCGGGCCCATCTCCCTGTTCTCCTGGAGGCAAAGGCAGAGACAGGGAGGCTGGTACCCGGTCCTTGTGAAGGTGGCAGTGCCTGCCACGCAGGAGGCCTGGTTTCTGTGCCACAGCCCTAGACTGAAAGTCAAAGGCTTGGCCAGGGGACTGGGGACAGGGAGGGCAGTGACACCTGTCTCAGTGCCCCAGCCTCCTGGCTCAGGCAATCTGGCTCTCTTATCTCCTCTCCACTCAATGGGCCACAAGGGAAGGATATGCTAAATGTGTCATTGCTCCTCGGACCGCCCTCTGAGGGTGGGTCAGGGTGAGGGGACACTGCATTAAAAATATTTTTATAGGGGCGACTGGGTGGCTCAGTTGGTTAAGCGTCCAGCTTCTGCTCAGGTCATGATCTCACGGTTCGTGGGTTCGAGCCCTGCATCAGGTGCTGTGTTTCCATCTCTCTCTGCCCCTCCCCTGCTCATGCTCTGTCTCTCTTTGTCAAAAATAAATTTAGGGGCGCCTGGGTAGCTCAGTCAGTTGAGCGTCCAACTTCAGCTCAGGTCATGATCTCACGGTTTGTGGGTTCGAGCCCCGCATTCGGCTCTGTGCTGACAGCTCAGAGCCTGGAGCCTGCTTTCGATTCTGTGTCTCCTTCTCTCTCTGCCTCTCCCCTGCTCGTGCTCTGTCTCAAAAATAAATAAACATAAAAAATAAAAAAAAATAAATTTAAAAAGGGGCACCTGTGTGTCTCAGTCGGGCTCTGTGCTGACAGTTCAGAGCCTGGAGCCTGCTTCAGATTCTGACTCCCTCTCTCTCTGCCCCTCCCCTGCTCACACTCTGTCTTTCTCTCTCACAAAGATAAATAAACATTAAAAAAACAATAACTTTAAAAAAACATTTAAAAAATTTTAAAAGAGATCCTCAGAGTATAAAATGTTTCATTCTGCCTGTCTCCACCCAAACTGGGATGTTCCTACATAATCACTTCTGGGGTCACTAATTTATTCTTGACCCCAGTTCGGAGAGGGTGAGCAGTCTTTCTTTTCCCATTTGACAGATGAGGAAACAGAACAGGAACACTGGAGGCTTCCAAACTCCAAGCCCCAGGGGCAGAGCCATGCCCTGTCCACCTCCAGTGTCCTCAGAGGAAGGGGGCATGGGTGGGGGGAGGGGTGGAGTTGGGGCTGAGGTGGGAGCGGCACATCACATAGGCGGGGGGCTCTGTTCCTGGCCCCATGGTGATCGCAGGCTGCGTGCAGAGGCCACCCGGGAAGGTGATTCCAATTCAGCATCAATCACTGGCAAATTAGCCACCCATCCATCAATATTAAGGAAGAGATTGCTTTTTAATGGGGCCAAAGAATGTGTGTTCCTGTGACTAGTGGGAATATCTGTCAAATGCCCGAGAACCTGGTAAATAGACTCGAATGAACCAGTGTTTGTAGAAATGGATATTAATGACTGGATTTTATAACAGAGCAAGGGTCCCCGGTGTTTGTGGAGCACCTTCTGAGGACTGGCTGGAGGTGGGGGAGCCCTGTACAGCTTTTGCCCACAGGACATAGAACAACCCTCCCGCAGCCCTGGCTTGCTCAATTCTGGATTGTTGGGCCCTCCACTGACCAGGCTGCTGCTAGGGGTTCGGGGAGGGTCGCTGGTAACTTGAGAGCCAGCTTTATGGGAGACTCCAGTTTAAGGACCACCTGGGGTGAGGGCTTGGGTAGGGTAAGGGGCCCTGACTAAAGACCTAGTGAGTGCATGCCAGAGAGGTATGGGTCCTTGACACCAAGGGACCGACACCGAGGTCATGGCCAAATGCCATCCCCTCTGTCTGAGGCTGCCTTCATCTGATAATGACGCTCTTGTGTGCTTTGAGGGGCTGGGACTCCTGGAGGAGAGGGAGATTCAGCCAGGGGGAGGAGGCTTGGGGAGGAGAGGGGCACCATGTGAGGGGGGCCTTAGGGATTCTCTGAGAGTCTGGGGCTCTGCGAGGGGGAGGGGGTGCTCAGGAAAGAGGGAGGCTGTGGGAGGGGAAGGGGGCAGTTTCTAAGAATACAGCTCAGAAGGCTGGCCTCATCTGGCCCAGGCGCCCCTCCTGTTCCCTCACCTCGCCCATCTGCCTGCCATCCCTTCACTGCCCAGGTCTCCCAGCTCAGTGGGGTTTGTAGGTTGAAATAAGGTCCATGGGCTCTCCTCTTCCACCCCTACTTGACTCTGCCTCTGGAGATCTCATTTCCTCTGTCCACATCCACAGCTCATCAAACCTGGTTTCATTGCCAGCTGGAAGCCTCCTTTCCTTCTGCCTTCAGCTGCTTTCCATCCATTTATCCCTCTGGGCAGGGACCCTCCCCACCCCCACCTGGTCCCCAGCTGGAGATGAACACCAAGTCTCTGTGCTGCAGGGGCCCTGCCTGGCAGTCCCCCTGAGGACCCTGGATCCGGGCCCAGCCTTGGCCCTGCCTGCAGCCAGGGACTATCTCTTTCTGAGCCTCAGTGTCTTCCTGGACTCCCTAGCGATGCCGAGCCATGTCTTGGCCGCCTCTTGGGGAGCCCAGGAGGCCTGGATGGACAAAGGTGTGGTTTGGAAACGTTGCTGTATACAGGTTGTCTGTCCCAATGTGGCTCCAGGCCCCAGTGCACTGGGCACTTCCGATTGGTCAGCTCCCAGACAGTGCAAATCTGATGGGTGGGCCCTTCTCCCCACTTTGACTCCCTCCACAGCCAGCCCACACTAGTTTCAAAATCCTCAGGGTAGATGCAAAATGGAAACTCAGGACCGCAGACTTTCCTTGGAGCTGCACACATGGGAATGGCTTTGTTCTGTTCCTTTACCTCCAGCTCCACGTGTTAGGCCTGTCCTGTCTCCACTGAACTTTTGAGGGAAGTCCCTAAAAAGAGCCTTACTGACTGATCAACGCACAAGCCCTGACGAACTCCTACTCATCCTTCAAGGCCCATTCAAATCTCAGAATCTCTCCTCTGAGCTTCTGAAGCGCAGCTTATTGGTTGAATAAACCAATAAATGAAGCAAGGTCGCAAGCAAGGTGCGAGCCTTGCAAAGGCTCCACCCAGACTGGCTCAGAGTGTGGCCCCTCCCAGCCGGACTGCAGGGTTCCAGGCCCCGCCCCGCCCCGTCCCGCGGCCGGCTCACCCTTGCTCCTCCATCATCTCCTGCAGCTCCATGCACTTGAGCTCCACGCGCCGTTTGCGCTCGTGGTCCAGGATCTCGCGGTGCGCGCGCTTCACCAGGCCCGGCTCTGCGGCTCGCAGCTCCTCCTCGGCCCGCGGCCAGGTCCCCGAGGAGGCGCTGGGCTGCGGGAAGCCATTCGCGGCGTCTGGTGGGGACGGCATGCTGGCCGCCCCGTTGTTCACGGTGGAGGACATGGCGGCTGGCCCCAGAGCCGCTGGCCTCGGCCCTGCGAGACAGACACAGACACCAGGCGGGATGGTCACTTCTCGGCCACCTGCTAAGCTCCTCTCCGCGCGGGTTAATCCTGGAGATTTAAAGGCCCACTCATGGCTCTAATCCGCTTCTCCTTTGCCGCAGAGGGGGGCGGACGTCAGGTTAGCACCTTTGGGTCACACCTCAGGGCATGAGGGGGGATTGGACACCTAGCTTTCCTATCTGTAAAGTGGGTAGATGCAGGCTGGACTAGGTGGCCCTTAAAGCCCCTGTGCTTGGAATAGTCATCTCCAGGGACCTAGCAACTGCCTAGGGCAACCCTGTCTCCCTTGTACCAGTTCCCGGGCCTGATGGCTAGTCCCTGCTTGCAACTCCCCTGTGGTTGTAGGCAACCACGTTGGTCTCTGGGAAACTTTGTTAGGAGGTTGTTGTTTTTTAAGTTTGTTTGGTTATTTATTAAGTAATCTCTACACCCACCGTGGGGCTCGAACTCAGCCCTGAGACCAAGAGTTACATGCTCGTCACACCGAGCCAGCCAGGTGCCCCAGGTAAAATTTGTTAGTTTTATTTCTGTTTTTTCTTCAGCTTCAGTTTAACCCCCGTCTCCTCCCCCCAAACACGCATTGTCCTGCTGGCCCATGCGGTCACATGCGTTCCCAGCTCCCAGTCTGCTCCCAGGGCAGCCCTGCGGAGATGGGAAGATGGAGTCAATTGCTTTCCCACCACAGATGCAATTTTCAGTTATCTGGCCAACTTCTCAAAAGCCAGCCTTCCAGGGGTGGGGCCAGATCCAGACTGAAGCCCCACAGGTCTGTTCTCTCCTTTGTTCTGGAAACACTGCTTCCGAAGATACAACCAAAATGGCACTGACATTAGCTTTCCTGACAGCCACATCCTCCTGCAGGCTTAGGGTGATCTGGGCGATAGCATGGCTTGAAAGGTAAGGGGCTCTGGCTTCACACTAGGCTCTACTCAAAGTAGGTAGGCACACGCACACACCAAGGACCTATCTTGACGGAGGGGAGGCACCTCCTGAGCTATTTCCATTTCCTTTCTCCTAGGCTCCAGCTAGTTGCTAAGCAACAGGGAGGCCTCCTTTCCAGGGAGTGGGATGGGAGAGAGGGAAGGGGTGGAGGGAGGTGGGAAGAAGGGATTGGGCATGTCTGGACATCCTGGACGGGGCCTTTCTTGCAACACCACCTCCCAACACACACTCCCCTCACAGGCCTCAGAGTGATGGGGGTGGGGAGGTTCAGAGCCACAAAAACTGGAAGGCAGAGAAGGGGACAGGGTGACAGGCAGGGATGGTGGCGATGAGGACATAAGCTCATGTGTCCATTCCCCTAAATCCCAAGGCCCTGGGTTCTAGGCCAGGCTCCTCCACTCCTTGCTGTGTGACCCTGAGGATGTCACTGACCTTCTCTGAGCCTCTGGTCCCTACCTATGCCTGGCAACATCATCAAGATTCTTCAGGAGAGGAAGGCTTTTGGGGCTTACAGACCAAACCTGTTCTTCTAAGCTCTCTTTCTCCATCCCTAAACCCTGCCAGCTTCCTGCTTCTGTCCTAGCCCAGCCCTGTGCCCCAGCTCCCCTAGGGCCTCTCCTGGGGTCACCCACAAGCATCCCACACTCATCAAGGCCCACACAGAGCTCTGGGAGCCCTGTTCTCCACCTGCCTTTGCAAAAGTGCTTGGCCCATGGGTGACCCTTCTGGCTATTGGTCACCTGTGCCAGGGACACGTGTGGAACTTGGAGACCCCCGTTGCCCTGGCCCGTCGCAGCTCACCTCTCACCAAGTTTGGTCCCTTCTTGATATCACTTCCATTTATCCACTCGCTCCCCTCCTGTCGCCACCAAAACCCAAGCCCCTCCCTCTGATTCGCTGCTTCTGTGGCCTGCCCGCACCCACACCTGCCCCTCATCAGCAACCTGAGAGATCAGTCCAGGAGCAAATCAGATTGTATCATGCTCTGATTAACAGCTTCTAGTGGCTTCCGGTTGCTTAAAGTCGTGCCACGGCCTGCCTTCTGGTCTAGCTGTAACCACCCCACACACACCCTGTCACATGGATTCTGCATCTCCCTTGTGTCCGGGCTTTTCCATTCGGTGCTCCCTTTTCCCTGGGACACTCTTCTCCTGACTCCTTTGTGTCCCCAGAGTCACCACTCCTAGGCATCACCACCTTCTTGAAGGCTTTCCTTCCATCCCCTGGCTGGCGCTGCCCGGCCAGGGCTCTTGGCCCTCACTGTTGTCACTGTGGGCTCACGGGTCTGGCTCCCTCTGTGCTGGGGACAGTTTGGCTTTGACGGATGACAGCAATGTGCCTGAGTGAGCAGGTGGCACCTGCTGCACGTGGGTGGAACAAACAGAAGAGGTCACAACAGAGGTGGGACAGAGGACTCCCTGGAATAGTCCTTAATGCGGAGTGCAAGACCCCTTTGTGTTTTGCCTTCTGCTGTCTTGCAACTTCATCCCTTGCTTCACCTCCTCCTGCAACAACATCCAGCCCCTCGGCCTTGGTCATCCGTCCCCAGGCACGGGCTCACTCCTTTGTGTCCTTGCCCCTGTGCTTCCCATGTACTGGGATTCCATTTCCTCTCTTTTCCACCTAGGGGACTTGTGTTCACCCTTCAGTGCTCAGCCCAGATGTCATCTCCTCTGGGAAGCTGTCCCTGCTTCTGAAAAAGGGTGAGTCATTATCTCCTGGTGCTCTAGCTTCTGTCCTCACCTCTATAGATAACCAGAGTTCAACTTGTTCTTTGCATCTGACCCCCTTCTGAGCCCTTTGAGGGGATGGAGCCCTTCATTCTGGCTCCCCAGAGCCTACCCAGCCCCTGGCAATGGAAGAGACATGCTGAGGGGTTGGGGATAAAGTGCTTAGGCCCCGGGGGGAGCCAGATTCTGCATGATGCTGCTTTGCATGCTTTCCCTCCGACATGGGTGAGGTGCCCTAGCCTAGAAACTGGCTTGAGCTCCTTGAAGGCAGGGGAGGGGAAGCTGGTGGGAGCAGTGCTGAGCACACATCTCTGGACCCCGAGCTGCTCTATCCCCAGCATCAGGAGACTGGACTGTCGAGGCGATCTGTCAGACACATCTCTAAGAAGGAAAAGACAGAGGTGCATGGGCAGGGGGGCAGGGACGGGCTGGATTTTCACTAGACAGACAGTGGATTCTACCAACTTCACCTGGTGAGTTGGTCTACCAGGCAGCAATCAGAGGCAGGTGATTGGAGGATAAGCCCTGAACCCTGAGAGGAGGGACCAGGCCCCTAAGAGTCTGCACATGAAGCCCCATTTCTTTCCAAGTTGCAGTTGCTGGGCCAGCGAACCAGGGAATTACTGGAGACACAAGGTCTGAGCAGCATCCATCTGACATGATCTTTTATGGAATCCCTGGGAAATTGCATAAGGAGAGAGAGAGAGACTGCGGTTTATTGGAACTAGTATTCTGCACTGTTGTAATCGGTGGATAGATTGACCTATGCTCAAAGGGTACTGATTGTCACATTAGATGGAAGTATTTAGTGCAGGGCCACAAGGCTCTGTCCTCAACCATGTGTGATCCAGTATGTTCACCACTGACTGGATGGAACCTTGATAATCTGATGATCAGATTCTTCGAGGACAGCATCTGGGAAAGCTTCTAAATACAGTCAGTTTCTAGAAGGACTCAACAGGCTGGGAAGATGGGAGGAACTGAAGAAGGTGGGGCAGGACAGTGGGAAATCCCTCCCTCAGAAGCTGGATCCCGCATGCACTTTCTAAAATTGGAATGGGATAGACATAATTTAGAAGCAGCATATTTAGGAAGGATTTAGGGGCTTTTCAATGGTCACAGACCCAATGGGAGGCAGTATCACAGAGTGGCTGCCAACACTGCATGTCACTTAGGCCACATCAAAAACACAATGTCTAGAAGGGGGAGGTGATAATATATAGGTGGTCAGAATCCCTAGCTTGAAATACTTGAAGGATGGTAGAGGATTTAGGCCAAACCTGGCTGAATCTATGGGGAAGCTTGTTAAAATGAGATAGGGTTGCCACATTTGGCAAATAAAAATACAGGATGCACGGTAAAATTAAACTTGAAATCCATGAATTTCATATTTTGGGGCATACTTATACATAAAAAATCCATTGTTTATCTGAAATTCAAAACATTTTAAAGAGAGAATCTTTTTTTTAATGCTTATTTATTTTTGAGAGAGAGGTGGGGAGAGGGGCAGAGAAAGAGAGGAGAGAGATCTGAAGCAGGCTCCATGCTAACAGCAGAGAGCCTGATGCGGGGCTCGAACTCACAAACCATGAGATGACGACCTGAGCCGAAATCAGATGCTTAACTGACTGATCCACCCAGGCGCCCCTGAAATTCAAATTTAACTGGGTGTCTGGTATCTTATATGTCTAACCTGGGACCCACCCCAGACCTACTGAATCCAAGTGTCTGGGGGATTAGTGTTTGCCCCGTGATTCTGATACAGACTATCTCTGGACCAGCAGTTGGGGGCTAGTGTCCAGAACAGCAGTGCTAAATTTTATTAGGCATCAGAGTCACCCAGAGCGTTTGTTAAAACACAGCTTCAGAGTTTCTGATTCAGTAGGTCTGGGGTGGTGTCGGAGAATTTGCATTTCTAACAAGTTCTCAAGTGCCCTTGATGCTGTGAGTGAGTCGTTGATCACAGTGAGAAGAGGAAAGACCTAGCCAGTCTGGGCCGTTCCAGAAGAAAGCCAGGATTCCAGCAGGGAAGTCATCTAGAGCGGACTTCAGCTAAGTCCAAGATAGGATTTTTTTTTCCCCATGGCAATCAAATCTTTAAAAAGCGAAACAAAACAAAATGAAGCAGTTCATTTCATCCCAGGATAAGGGAGTTCCCTGTCGCAGGAATGTTCCCAACATAAGATAGACAGGATAGACATTATACTCACTCAACAAACACCTAAGAAAGTCTGGGCATTTGGAGACACATGTGACCTGTCCTGGCCATCCCATTGGTGTAGTGTGATCAAAGGATTTGAGGAGTTTCTGCAGCTCAACCTGGTTTGTCAGGGATGGCTTCCCAGGAGGGGTGAGGCGGGGCTGGAGAGAGGGACACCTGAGCCCATGAGGCCTGGACCTCGATTCAAGAAATAAATGGATAGGGGCGCCTGGGTGGTTCAGTCATTTAAGTGTCTGACTCTTAATTTAGGCTCAGGTCATGATCTTGTGGTTCGTGAGTTTCAGCCCCATGTAGGACTCTGCGCTGATAGTGCAGAGCCTGCTTGGGATTCTTTCTCGCTCTCTCTCTGCACCCCTCCTCAAAATAAATAAATAAACTTAAAAAGAAAGACAGACATGGATGGATTTGGTGGGACCATGACTGGCTGGATGCAGGACAGGGGAGGGGTCTTGAATGACAGTGGGTCTCTGGCCTGGGAGACTGGATGGATGGCGCAGGCCATTGACTGATGGGGAACATGGAGGGCAAATGGGGGGGTGCATCGAGAGTGAGGAGCTTGTGGGGGTCCAGCAGGCAGCTGTGGGTCTGAACCTTAACATGTAAGGTCCTTGGGGACATTTACATTGAGTCCTTCTAGAGGTGGAGTGACAAATGGGAAGTCTTTTCTCTACTGCTGATTGGCTTTGAGACCTTGAGGATGTCACTCTCCCTCTCTGGTCCTTTCTTACTCTAGAAATCTAGGTAATACTAACTCGGACATATACTGCCAAGCCTTCAGCGCATTCCCTTCCTGCTGATGTAGCCAGTGGTCAGAGCCATACCAGCCACCCCCAGAGCTCAGCCCCGAGGCTGTCCTCAGCACTAGGTCGGGTCCCAAGGGCCAGCCTGGATGCTGGGCCAGCCACACCCATGTGCACTTTAAGTCATGGAAGTCTAATTTAATGCCGGTTGATATGGGAGCCTCCCCTCTCTCACTGGCCAGGACGTGGCTCAAGGGCCAGGGCCCTGACGGAGTCCCTGGGCTTGCCTCCTTTCCTCAACCCGAGCCGGGCTCCCCTGAGCGGGCCTGTCTGGGAACAGGATGCAACACAGTCTGGCTGCTGGTACCTTCAAGTCCAGTTCTGCTGGTGGAGATTAATTGAAGGAGAAGCACCCCCGTCTGTGCTGTGGGGTCCAGTCTGCTGACAGGCCCAGAGGCCTCTCAGCTAATGAGATCATCACTCAGCCGGGGGCTCAGAGGGGTAGGAGCGACCTGGCCGGGCCTGGGAGAGGCAGCCGCGGACCACGTAGGTATCTGAGAGGGAGAGTGGGCCCTGCCCTGGGGAAGTCTGGTTTGATGGGGAGACAGGGCGGCTCTTTGGGAACTCAGGAGCTGAGTGTCATGTGACTAAAACCCTGTGCCTCAGTTTTCTTGCCTGTAGGATGGAACTAATAATAGCATCCTCCCCAGAGATTCCTTGTAGAGAACTAACCCCTGGGAAAGGCTATCACAGTGGGTGCCTAGCATGCAATGAATACTGGTGGCCGTTGACTGGTCTCTTTTTGGACATGGTGGGTGTGAGGAATCCCCGGATCTCTAGGTGAAGATGTCTAGGAAGCCTCAGGTCAGGGGTCCGGCACTTGGGAGGCCATGACCTGGGCCTGATTTGGGGGCTGTCATTATGTGAGGAAGACTGAAACTGCAGAGTGAAGCAGGGAGTTGCTTATAGAGGGAGGGGAGGGCAGAGGCTGGCCAGGGCAGGGGGTGGGCACCATTCCGGGGGGCTTGCTGGACTGACCTCGGCCACTTCCCCTTCCCTCCCTACTGGCTACTTCTCCCCCTCCCCGTCTTCTCAGCCCCCAGCACTGGGCACCCCGAGGCAGGCCCCCAGGGGCCCCCTTTGCTCCTGGGGTTCAGAAGCCTATCTGACCCAGAGAGCAGCACTCTTCCCCTGGGGGCTCATTTCCCCGCCCCTACCTGCCAGAGACCCACCTCCCCAGTGACATTGCCAGGACTCAGGGCCACCACCCCCTCAAGGTACAGACCACAGCTTCAAGCAAGCTCTGGATCCCTGGTCACACACAATTTAACCACCATCTTGCCACTAAAGTCCTTCTGCTGTCTCCCATTGGCCCAAGACGGGGGAGAGGGGGCAGACAAGGAGCACTGAAATCAGAGTCAGAAGACTTGAGCCTGAATTCCAGCTCCATCACTTGTGTCTGGGTGACCAAGGGAAGCCATTGAACCTCCCCAAGCCTCAAGTTTTCTCATCTATAAACTGGAGACAATACTCTTTACTTGATAGCGTGGTAGGATCGTTAATTCTTTCAGTGACATGCTTGTTATGAAGACAGATCCTGATTACCATGCTGCGGGAGCCAAAAAAGGGACCAGAGAGGGCCTGTCTTTGCTGGTGGTGCTCAGAGAAGGCTTCACAAAGTCAAGGGTGTTTGAACTGGCCCCCTGAAGGGTGAGTCTTGTCCATGTAAGGAAGGGGGCATGCCGGCAGGGCACAGCACAGGCTGAGGGCAAAGGCATGGCAGGGTCCAGGGACCTGGGACTGGGAGGGCCAGGGTGGAGTGGCATGCATGATGGGGTGCAGGCAGGGTCTCTGAACACAGGGGGAGCCCTTGCAGAGATGCAGCCCGGTGGATGGAGGGGGGGTGAGGAGGTGACATGCCTCCTGAGTTTCCTGGAGGAAAAAAATTCTTGGTGGCTCTCAGAAATGTGACGGACCTTACAAACACACAGGAAACCAGGTTCGTAGGTTGCGAAGCTGGGTCTGGGTGTTTGTAGAAGGGAGTGTGCAACAGTAACTGTTTGTCAAGGTGTTTTATCAAGCTGGAAACGAAAGACCCTCTCCATTGTGCCCAAGGAATCCAGGTGTGCCTCTAGCCTTCTCCCACTCTTGGCACCCATGGCATCCACATGCCCCCGGAGCAGTAGCGGGAAGTTCCTCTACTGTTAACCCCTCCCTTCCCTGTGGGGAACGGTCTCCAAACCTCCAGCCCACAAGCATGAGCATGGGGAGAGGGGGAAAGATAATCAAGTAATGGGTGCAGTAAACTGGAACATCTCCTGTGCTCTCTGGGCAAAAGGGTGGGGTGGGGGGCTAAGGGCCACGGGACCAGGGAATAGCCCCCTCAGCTCTAAGTTTGGGTCACTCATTCATGTCACAGCTATTCAGGGAGTGGCCACTCTAGGGCCCCCCAGAGGATAAGAGATGCAGGAGAAGATGCACCGATGCCTATAATATAGCAAGATAAGTACTGGGATGGGAGATGTGGCAGAGACATCAACATAGCTGGGGTATGTGGAGAGGGGCATAGCTTGGAGGTCTTCCTGGAGGCAAGATCTTGAAGCATTAAGTAGGAACTGGTGGGACAAAGAGGGGAAGGAAGGATGTCCTGGGCGGAAAGTGGGTGTGGGTGTGGGAAGAAGGCTTGGAGAGGAAAGAGGGAAGAGCATAGGCTTGTGCATGGCTGAGCACAGAAGGCCAGGGGGCTGGAGAGTGGGAACCAAGGAGCTGGGAATCATACCCTGCAGGCAATAGGGAGCCAGTGAAGGCTGTTGAGCTGGGGAGGTCATGGTCAGATTTGTATTTTGGAAAGATCTCTCTTGCTGCCCAGTGCCCTCGCTTTTGGTGGTCCCTGCCCTTTGGAGAGAAAGGTCTGACCCTAAGGGACAGCCCAGTGCACATTAGCCAGGTGCAGATCAGCAAGTGGCCTAAGAGCCAGCCCGTGTTCAAGTCACTTACTATGTTTCCTAAAACGACTTAACCTCTGTGCTCAGTTTCCTCATTTGTAAAATGGGATTCCTAGAAATACCAACCCCCCTCCCCTGCTTAGGGGTGACGTAATTCACCTTTAAATTAAGGGTACATAGTAAGTTCTAGGGGTGCCTGAGTGGCTCAGTCAGCTAACCGTGCAACTTTGGCTAAGGTCATGATCTTGCTGTCCATGAGTTCAAGCCCTGTATCTGGCTCTGAGCAGACAGCTCAGAGCCTGGAGCCTGCTTCAGATTCTGTGTCTCCCTCTCTCTGCCCCTCCCCTGCTCATGCTCTGTCTCTCTCTGTGTGGGTCTCTCAAAAATAAACATTGGTGGCTCAGTCTGTTAAGCGTCTGACTTCGGCTCAGGTCATGATCTCACGGTTCGTGGGTTCGTGGGTTCGAGCCCCACGTCGGGCTCTGTGCTAACAGCCAGCTCAGAGCCTGGAGCCTGCTTTGGATTCTGTGTCTCCCTCTCTCTCTGACCCTCCACTGCTCATGCTGTCTCTCTCTCTCAGAAATAAATAAATATTAAAAAAAATTTTTTAATACCTTAATTAAAAAATAAATAAATAAACATTAAAACATTTTTTAAGAAAGGGTACACAATAAGTTCTATGTATAAGTGTTAACTGCTAGCGTTACCCATAAATAATGCCAACCAGTCTAACCCACGACAGGCATGAGTTAACCAGTATATATAGATCAGTCTAAATCAGAACGGGAGCAGGTAGATAAGGACCATTCCAAATCAGCACCAACTCGTAAAGCAGGGCCAACAAGGCAGCTTTTCACAGATATCCACCCACTGAGACCAGTACCCGCTGCAGCAGGAGGCCTGGGAGGGAGTACTCAGCCAGACCGGCAGCGAGAGGGTTAGCCGAGTGAGCTTCCTCCCTGCCTTCTTGGAGCCTCTCTTGGGAGGTGCTGGCTCTGCTGTTTGTTACCCAACCCTCCAGAAGACGCTGCAGGGGGAGGGAGAATCGCTGAAAGCCTTCCTTTCAATTATTCAGTAGCCAAAGCTTCCTGCTGCCCCCGTTGGAGCCAGAGGCAGGCTCTGTCCAGAGCCCCCCGGGCTGGGTCTGGCTGGGTTGGGGGTGGGGAGGGCTGGTTCTAGGAGGGGCAGGCAGCCTGGCCCATAGGCTGGGTTGCAGCGCTCGCTCACTTGTGGTCCCACCCCGGTTCCCTCCCCCCCTCCAGCTGTGCACTGGGCCCCCAGCAGGGCTCTGAGCTGTCCCCTCCTTGCAGTCTGGGCCTGCCATGGAATGGATGCAGTGGGGCTGTCCGAGTCCCTAGACCCAGGATGGGGTGTCCAGGGCAGGCAAGGGAGGGCGGGCAAGCCTTCTGTCTACAGGACAAAGCCCAGGCAGCTTAGCTGGCCCCTGGGTCCTGAACCACCAGTCCAGGCGCCCTGTGTCTCAGACAGGCAGCCCTCTGGTCCACCTAAGAACACACTGGCCTATGCTGCTCCCTCTGCCCCAAATGCCCTTCCCCTTCCATTTCTTCCTATGAGACTCTGTTCAAGCATCACCTTCTCTAGGAAGTCTTCCATGACCTCCACAGGGGATGCTCCTCTGCTGTGCCCTCAGAGCCCTACCCACTGGCTACTGTTCTCCACGGTCACTTCCTCCTTCATCCTGCCATGACTGCTCCCTGGCCTAGCGAGGCCAGTGACTCCAAGGGTAACATCCATCTTTGTGTCCCTCGTGCCCAGCACAGAGCTTGGCACAAAGCAACCAAGCGGTGAACCTTTATTAAACCATCTGTGAACCTTTGCTGAAAGTCAGCCTGTGTTTACACCGACGGGGAGCTCACTACTGGTTTTGTTTTTGTTTTTGTGTTTTTGTTACCACTGCCAGAGACCTTAGCAGGAAAAGTCCCTGGTTACTGCTTTCAGTGCACCCAGACTTTGCATGTGCTGACATTTTCACACAGAGCACACTGTCATATACTTTGTAAACCGTGGCGTTTAGCTTGTCTTGAATGGAGAAAAAGGACTTGCCTGGGACCCAGGCTCCTGCCTGTCAGCCCAGAACCTCTGTCTCAGCTCCTGTTGGCTCTGATTTGGGTTCCCAGAGCAGAGGATTTTGGTGACAGGTCCCTGGAGACAGGAAGGCCTCAGCTTTCTGCTCCCTACAGAGGAGCCCACAGTACAGGTAATTCAGCCCAGGTAAGATCGGTACAGACCAGTGTCACCCAGGCCAGGCCAGGGAGAGCCTGAAGCTGGAGTTCAGACTGGATACGTCAACCATGGACAGCAGGGGAACCCACAGATCAGTGCAGATCAGCGTTATAGACCAGTGGACCAGAGCAGGCCATGCAGCACTGGTCACTGAAAATAACGCAGACCAGTTCAATCCGGAAGGTGGGCCTGTGTAGACCAGTGATGAGACCACACAAACAAGTAGTTCCTTTGTCTCCCTTCCCCGCACTCTAGTGGAACAAAGGAATGCATCCCACTCAGCCCACTCTGCTGCTCTTCCAGGCCCTCACTGGCCTTTGGGAGCTGCAGCCTTCTGGCAGGGAGCAGACCACGTCCCTGTGGCTGCCTGAGCTAGAATGGAGAGCTGCGTGTGGTTCGGGCAGAGGGAGCCTGAGAAAGAAGCTTTGCATGGCTGAGCTGTCACTGGTGGCATGGGCTGCCAGGGAGGTGATCTCTGTGTCCTTGGGAGGGTCCAAGCCAGATGGCCTTGGTGAGGCATCCGAGGGAGAGATATCTACCTGCCAGGACTCCTTACTCTCTGAGGACCCTCCCTATCTGGCCTCTGGGGCTGAACGTGGAGTGAACTCAGAGGAGCCTGTGAGCTGATGTCAGCTTCCATCATGCCTGTCGCCCCCTTCTCCCCTCAAGGATCAGATCCTTCAGGCCCAGGAGCTGGGCCCACAGAAAGGCAGAATGGGCTAGAAGCCATGTGACCAGATCTCTTTTCCTTTTTGAACCTCAGTTTCCCCATCTGGACTAAGTGTCAGGAGCCTGGATACTACTGGGGCCAGGGTAGGGCTGGGCTCTGAGTCTCTGGCAGTCCAAGACTTAGAAGAATCAAAGTTGGTGGCAATGTACTGCCCCAGGAGTTATCAGCTGGAGGGGTGTGTGCAGGACAGATAGACAAGCCCCTTCCACCCACTGGGGAGGGTGACAGGAGAAGCCAGGGCAGCTGCCTCCATTGCCCACACAATCTCATTATGGAAAATTCCCTCTATTGACTCAGCTCTAATCAAGCAGGCTGCCCTGGGCATCCCCCCGCCCCCCCCAGGTTTCTGCTGGGCCGGGTGAGATCAAAGAGAGAGCTGGGCTGGGGGCTGGAGCCTCGCCTGCCATTCCCATCGCCTGCCATTCCCATCGATCCGCCCCAGGGGCCCGTTGCTAGGCAACAGCCTCCAGTCTCTCCTGGTCCTTCCTCCCCCAGGGGCTGCAGGATCGGGTGGGGGGGAGAGACCCCACATTTATTCTCCAGGTCTTCTTTTACCAAGCTAGAGATCTCTGTCACCAAGGCCCTCCTCTTACCCAGGAAGCCACCCCCCTCATCCCGGCCTCTTGACCCTCCTGCAAAATGGACCCCTTTTCTCCCCCCTCCCCACATTTGCATTCACCTCCAGAATACTGGAAATTCACACCTCCTGTGCTCCACATACACACTCTCTCAGGAAGACAGGCCAGGGATTCTTGAGAGGAGAAGGGACCCGCAGGGGGTCAGCGAAAAAGTCAAGGCTACCAACTTCCAGCCCAGCGCTGCACTAGATGTGGGAGCCATTTAATCTTAAGAGAACGGCTCCGAAGACAAATTCACACTCCCAGCTTTGAGTGGGTTGGCTTTTTTTTCTTTTTCCAAAACGTAGGATGCATTTCATAGTAGTTTTTTTCTTTCTTGTTTCAAGTGCTATAATTTAAAACTGTAAGTTGTGTTTTAAAACAGGCCCAAAAATGTACTGTGGGCTTTGGGGGCTGTAATTGACTAAATAATGCAAATCTGATCATTTTATCGCATTTAATATTGTGCGTATTTTATCCACCCTATCCTGCTCATCTGTTCCTTTTTTTCCCTTTAACTGAATATATGCATGCCATCCTGCGGTTGTTATGTGGTGACCTACTTATATTGTGACTTATTTAGGATTTTAAGGTCTCTCCCCCTTCCGAAGTCTTTAGAGCCCTTAGGGATGGAAAGTATCTCCTTTTTCCCTCTGGTCCCTCATCAGACCTTGTTTTAAATGCGACTAAGGGACAGCAAGAGGGATGCGCTTCCTAAAGTATAAAGGGCAGATTCAGGAGTTCAGGGGCTCAGCCCTGAGAGCCACAGTCCCGGTGCCACTGGTCTTGCCACTGTCTGCCACCTGCTCCCCCAGCTCTGCAGCACTGTGACTGCTCCTCGCTGCCTCCCCTGCTCGGCCCCAGTCCCACGTGTCAACTCTGAGAGGCACAGCTTTCCAGGGTCCTTGACAAATGGTAGCCAATTAATGTCAATTAATCTGATTAGCCTAAATAGTTAATTAAGCAGTTAATTAACAACATCATTGACAATAACCTATGGCTCCTGAGGGATTGTGGGTGGGAGGCAGGCATGGTGGGGGGCTCTCCTTGCTCCAGGAAGGGGTGAGTCCCTTAAGGTCATGGTGGGTGGAGGTGGCTCATACAGCTGTAGCCTCTCCAAGTCTCCACCTTGCTCTGCCATCAGCCCCAGAATCTTCATCAGGGATGAATCCCACCCCAGTGACATGCCCTCCCCTGCTCCCTGGCCAGGTTTGAGAGGGTCTGTCTTGTGCGGGAGAGGCCATACCTCAGCACAGCAGAGGAGGGAGAGAGGCCTATTGTCTGGAAAACTGTTCCACCCCAAAATCCCAGAGAGGAGCCCCTGTCTCTGCTGCTACCACCCCTGCTCCAGACGGGGCACCTCGCGGCTTCAGCCCCTGTCGGGGCCACGGACCTCTCCAAGCTGCATAGCAGCCCTGGAAGGGAATCGTCATCCTTAAGCCCATCCTACAGATGAGGAAACTGAACACCTCCCATATGCCAGACCCTGTGTTTGCACTGGGGGGCCCCCGACAGTGAGTAACGCAGGGTCCCTGACCTCAAAGAGTTCCTGCAGTATCATCGAATGGTGCAGCCTCTTTGTTCCTACCATGTCTTAGCTGGGTGATATTAGTAACCTTATTAACCTCTCTGTGTCTCAGTATCCCCTGCTGTGACCCGGCTACTTCCGAGGATGTTTTGAGGACTGAGTGGGAAACGCCGAGTAGGTGTTCGCAGTGACTAAATGACCTGCCAGGACCGAGTATAAAAGGGGACAAGAAGAAAGTAGCATAGGACATGTGGAGGCACCTGGAGGGAGGAGAGCTTAGAACAAGGTATTGTCCAGAAGACATGTGAGCAGAGGCTGAAATTCAAAGAGGTGGAAGAAGAAGGAGGAAGGGCATCCAGGCAAAGGCAACAGCATATGGAAAGCTATAAGGCGCCGATTTTGAATGCTAGCACGGATGTCACGTGGGAGCTTTAAGAAACTACAGCCCCCCTGGCCCCACATGCAGATGCTGAACCCATCATTTTGGGTGGGTCCCAGGAATCTGTTTTTCACAGGCTGTTCTGGAAATCCTGAGGCAGGTACTCTCTGCGCATAGAGACCATGGCTGCAGTGGTTCTGATCGTCCTGGGTTGGGAGGAGCTGAGCTACGGTAGGAGAGGCCCCCGGCCATGTGACCTGTGTCCTGAAAACACACCGCAGGCCCCCAGTTCTCTCCATCTGTCCAAATCCCGCTTGCCCTTCGGGGGTGACCTTCCTGATACAGCTCTGACCATTTGCTTACCTGCTGGAAACATCCTGTGGTTTCTCTGCTGCCCACAGGAGAAAGGCTAGGCTCCCCGCACTGGCACTATGGCCCTTCGTGAGGCCTCCCTCCCCAGCCTGGGCCCAGACCCCGACTCTCCAGCCACACTATTCCCCAAGTGCCTGGTATTCTTCCCTCCATATCTCCACACATGCTGTTCCCTCTGCCAAAAATGCCTTCCCCTCTCCCCCTCCCCCTGGCAAACCTGGACTCCTCTTAGCAAGTCCATCTGCGAAGCTGGCCCCAGAGTCCACTGGGCAAGCAACCTCCCCCACCGCCAGTGCCACAGCTGTCCTTGGAATGTTCCCCCTTAACCCATATTCTGTCTCAAAACATTCACCAGTTTAGGGGTCTTGTTCCCCACCAGGCCGGGGAATGCTCCTCCCTTTCTCCGGTACCTAGCACAGAATTTGGGAATGACAATGATAATTGAGCTTTAAAGTTCAGAGGAGCTACTGAGCAAGTTTGATGAATGAATGAGTGATTGAATGAATGAATGAATGAATGATCGATCATCTCTGCTTTCTGATACATGAGGAGCAGGGGGACAGAGGGAGGGAGAATTTGGAGGCAAAAAAGAGATGTTCTGGGGACACTAATGGATGGCTCACGAAGACCAATAAGCATATGTCAGACAGGGAGGGTGGACAGGGCTGCCTGGAGGCAGGGCCTGCTGGGTGTCCTAGCTTCCTTCCCATCCCAAAAGTCCCGTCTGGCACCCTCTTGGGAGAAGGGGCGGCTCTGCTCCTCTGCCAGGCCCGAAGCCCGCTCCCCCAGCCTGGGCTTCTGTGTCTGATCCTGAGGGCTGTGCCAGCAGCTGGGCCTGGGCATGGGGGCAGGCTGCCCACCCCGTTCTGGCCCTGCCCCCGGCCCATACGTCTTTCTTTCTCCCTGAGTGAGTCTAGCCTGGAACATGTGCACGTACACATACGCATCAAATCTCCCAGAGGAGCGTCTCCGGTACCTGATCCCCTTGCAGTCACCTCTCCCCAGCCCCCAGCCTGTTTGTCCTTGGTCTCTTTCTTTCCATCCTTCCCTCTACCCCTATGCAGCCAGAGTGGGCTTCCTACAGGGCAGATATGACCATTTCATGAGGATGCTGCAAAGCCTCCCATGACTTCCATTGCTTTCCAAATAAATCCCCAGCTCTTACAGTGGTTCTTAAGGTATTTCACGACCTGGCTGGGCCTGTCACTCCCTGCTGCGCTGCCCTCTGCCCTCTATTCCCAGGCATGCCCTGTGAGCTATGGCTGCATTAGATTATTCATTATCCTCTTAGTTCACCAGGACTTTTCATACCTTTGTGCCCACGCTGTTCTCTGGAGTGTCATGCCCCTGTCTGCTCTGTCTGGCACCTTCCTTGCCATTCTTGAAGGCCTAACATAAATGCCCCCCTCCCAGAAGCCTCCTCTGGCTGCCCACATCACCGTGGTCATCTTAGCCTTGGCAGAACCTCAGCGGGTGGTCAATGTCAGTTCCCTCGTGCCTGCCTTTCCCCACTAGTCAGGGAGTTCCTCAAGGTCATGGTTGGTGTCCGGAGCACCTGTGTCCTCCGTGCTCAGACTGGGCCCAGAACATAGGGGGCACTCAGTAGATCTTGACTGTGTGATCTTACACTCAGATGATGGCCATTGAGCGCACTCGGTTTAATCCTTGAGCGAGTCATTTCTCATAGCATACCTGGGGGCGGGTAGCGTTATGCCCATTTTATAGGGAGGGAAATGGATGTGGTCGTGGAGGTTGGGACCCAAATGAGATCAGAGTCCAGGAGACTGTCAGTCACCTAAGCTTTCTTCTGAGGTCTTTTTGGGTTAGGTTCTCACCTTTCCTGGGGGATGCATGACCCTCACGTGCTCATCTTTTCCCCTCAGCAGCTCTGGGCTTCCCTACCTCGGTCCCCGGCTGATTGTCACAGGGCCCAAAGCCATCCTCACCAAGGGAAACCCACAGCCAGCAGACCCCAAAGGTGTGCCCCACCTAAGAGGGAAGGGCGGTGGGGGGGGGTGGAGATTCTCCCCACAGGTCTCCCGGGCTCCTTGGGAAGCAGTTCCTCCCACGTCCAGCCTTCAAACGGCCATCAAAAGGCAGCTTTTTGAAGAATCTTTAAAGACATCAGAGAATTCTTGAAATAAGAGTGAAAAATGGGATGCTGGTTTCCCTCAACGGTGTGTTCCCAGTTTTTAAACTCTATGTATCTATGAACACATGGACAAAATCCTGGAAGAAATGCCCTGCCCCCGCCCTTGCCCCCTTCTGATGCTCACAGTGGCTGTCTCTGGGTGGTGGGACTACAGATGATTTCCATTTTCTCCTTGGCTTCTCTACTCCTCAGGTCTTGCACAAGGAAGGTGTGCCATTTTTAGAATCACAAGAATGCAATGCAACTTGCTTTTAGCTACCTGTCTCCATCCTGGGGAGTTTTAGGGAGATGGTAGTAGGGATGGAGCTCAGTATGGGAGGGGTCTCGGAGCCATAGGCCACACTCAAAGCTAGGAATAAAATAGAGAGGCCAAGGGCTCCCCAGCTCAGTAAGCTGCCGGCATCCCAAGGCCTGCCTCACCGGGCCTGGACCGCCTTATAGGCCTCAAAGACCCCGGCAAGATGCTAAGGGAGCTATGCACCACCCGCCAGCTCCAGCTGGCACAGAAGCCTCTGCGGTGGGCCAGAGGCCAGGCGGGGGGTGGCAGGAGGCTGAGGCCAGGCTGAGTGCCCAGGAGGCGGTGCTGCAGGTGGATGGGCTGATGGCTTTGGCTGGGGGCAGGGGTGTCCCTGGGGGTCGGGGGCTGCTCTGAAGCCAAAGCACACATGGCCACTGTGGCCTTTCTCCTAGGGTCAAGGGTCAACTTGGGCAGCCTGGACCTGGTCACTTGCCAAGGCCCCCTGCGCCCCCCATTCTGGATGACATGGAGTCAACAGGGCTTGGCCTCTGGGGATGGAGCTGTCACCCTCCTGTGCTCATGACCCAGAAGAAGGAGAAGGGGCAGAACCTGGAGGTGTCAGCTGGCACTAAAGCTGCAGTGAAAAACCTAGGCTGGGCCAGGCTGGGGTCTGTCACTATTGGTGTCTGTCACTATTGGTGATGAGCATGTCATAAGCTCCTCTGCTCCTCTGGGCCTCCTACCTTCTAACCTCTCTCTCCGCCTCCCCCACCCTCATAGAACAGCCCCCCTTCCTCTCTGAACCCACGCTCACTGAGTGTCCTCTCTGATCCTTCCACCTCTCTGAGCCCCCACCTTCCCACTCGGCCCAGGTGGGAGCTGGAATTGAGAAAGAACTTTTCCCTTTCTTGCCTGGCTTTCCCTCCCCACTCAGACTGGACCAGCCACCAGGCAGACTCACTCCCTCTACAGGGCCCTGCGTCCTCTCTTTAGAGCATCAGCTGCAAAATTCCTCCCTCTCCCCACGACGCCATGAATAAACCTCAACCACCGCACTCCTGCTGCTTCTGTGGATTCGGGGCCTGTGCATGTGTGTCCTGGGAGCCTCCTGGAGTCTGGGGCGAGCAACTCTGGGAGGTGTGTGGAGGGCATCTTCAGTGTCCCTGTGGGTCACCTCAAATCCTGGGCCAGGAAGGCTAAATCCTGGCTCAGCCAAAGAATTTGGGGTCTCCTGGTAAGCCACTGGGCCTCTCCAAGCCTCATCCCCCCGCCTTTAGTTAAGACCCCAAGTTTGTAGATGGGAGGGACAGGTGAATTTTAAATCTCAGCTCCAACTAATAACTCAAACATTGAAACACTTGGAGGTGACTCCTGTCTCTGCCAGTAGAACCACAGGCTTCCCGACACACAGATTTATAGAGCAGAGAGATCTTAAAATCGTCGTGCTGGCAGGGCTTTAGGGGGGTCATTCAGTCAAACCCCATCATTTTATAGCTGAGGACACAGAGGCCCAGAGACAGGCAGGGACCTGCTCAAGGTCACACAAGCAGCCAGGGTCGGAGAAGGGCCCAGAAAGAAGGTCCTTGGACTCTTGTCCCAGGGCCCTTCAGATACCTCTACCACATGCCTCCTCCCATCTCCTGCCGGCCCACAATGCCCTGGTTGACCCTCACCCAGGAGAGCCTAGAGAATTGAGGACAGGATGATGTTGTGGAAGCCACACTGGGCCCCTGCGGCAGTGGGTGTGGGCTGCACCAAGACCTTGCTCTGTGACCTTGGAAAGTCACATCACTTCCAGGCCCGGTTTTGCTCCTCTTTGAAAGGGATCAAAAATACCTCTGATACCAGGCTACACGAGGATGAAGCGAGATAACGTATATGAAGTGACAGGTCCATGGCAGGGGCTCAGAGTGTGTGAAGGAGTCAAGGGATTCCCTTGTTCCCTCAGCAGAACCCCTGATGGCTGCTGGGACAGGAGGAGCCTTGATTCTGCCCCAGGGCAGCAAGAAGTGGGCAGAGGAAGAGTAAAGTCAGTAGGGGAGGCTGACCCCAGCAGTGCTGGTAGTGGCTTGTGACCATGGCCCCATGTCAGGGGGTGGGGGCTAACTGCTCAGAAAGGAACAGGCAGTCACTGGCTTGCTGAGGTCAGCAAGAGGCTGGCAGGCAGAGGAGGTGAGAAGTGGATACGGCAGTGAGCAGATGGGCCTGCCAGACCCAGACTCCCCCTCTGGCAGGCATGACAGTGGCAGGGGTGGGTTGTGGTGGGGGCACTCAGCTGGCCAGTTCAAAGCACATTTCACCTCCAAATATCCCAGTGACCTTGGGAGAGTCAGCTCTTGTCACTGCACTGCACACCCTCACTCATATGCCTCAGGCTCCCCACCTGGAAAGCTGGCATCATGAATCAAGAAACTGGCATTTAAGTGGGCCTTGATATCAAGGGGCTAGGACAGGTCATCAGCTGCACGTCTGCCCCAGGGAAGACAGCTTGGGTGCTTCGTGACCTTGGGAAAGTTACTCAGGTCTCATTTCTCAGCTGTGAAATAGAGACAATGATGGCTTCCTTGGAAAGTTCTTGTGAGGATTAACTGAATCAACAGTAGCACTGTGTCTAGCATGGAGCCTGGTGCAAGGCCCTCAGCCAATGTCCCCCTCCTCTGGGAAGAGAAAGATGTGCTTCAGACAATGCTGAGAACTTTCCCACCTTTATCCAGCTCCTCCTTAAGAAATTCTTACTTGCAATCAGGGCACCTGCATGGCTCAGTACGTAAAGAAATTATTACTTGCATTCAACTGATAAACAGTCTCCCATCATTTTACAGCCCCAAAGTAATTTCCCAGTCCTTATCTGGATTATTTCTTGGAATAGCCAAATAGATGCTGTTAACATGACACCTGTTTTACAGATTGGGAAACAGGCTCAGAAAGGTTAAGTGGCTTACCTGAAGTCATGCAGCTTAGATTTGGACCCATGTCTCTCAGACTTCAGAGTCCATGACACCCTACCCACCTACCCCCACCTCTTAAAATCCAATCAAGTCTTTCTTCACCCTTCAAGAATTCCTCCTCCACCCCTCACAGGAGAGTGGGATGGGGCATAAAGTTAAGGAACCAAAAAGCTGGTAATGTGTGGGAGCAATTTCCTAGCCAGCTTGGTCCTATTTCTGGCTGGGGGAGAATTTGGTATGTGCTGGGGCCATGACCTTAAGATGCACAGAGAAACTCTCCAGCTCCTGCCTTGCTCTCCACCTAAGTTCCTGCCGTTTCTCTTGACGCAGGACAAAACGCCAGCCCAGGCCCTCTGATGCCAGTAGTGGGCAAATGAGTGTAGTCTTAGGGTAGTGAGAAGTCATGGCTGGGACAGACCACAGACATTGGAGTACCAGGCCAGACCTGGGTGCCCTTCTTTCTCTCCCTGCCAAACCCATCCCCACAATGGACCTGCTGCCAGGAGCAAGAACTGCAGGAGGCTTTAACACTGCCCAGGCAGGAGCCCGGCGGGGGGGGGGGGGGGGGGGAGGCAAGGCAGAAGGCAGAGGCTGCGTCTCTTCCCTCATCTCTCCTTTTTACCAGGAATTTGCTCTGAGCTTGGACCCACTCAGAGCTCCAGAAACTCTCCCTGGGCATTCAGGGAGGTTGCAGAGAACCCCCCTAAACTCCTAGTGGCTATTTTCTCTTCTGTGTCCTCCATCCTCTTCCCAGTGTGAGAGTAAATGCCATTCTGTGTGAGACCCAGTTCTCGTTGCCAGCTCCTGCCTCCCTCGGGGCATTTGGGCAGCTGGGAAAGGGGCCAGGCTGTCCCCTGTACTGCCACCCCCTGCTGGACAGAAGCCCAGCATTCAGGTGGGGGCTTGCTCCCTCCACCCCTCCCAGTGACCAGCCTCTCCACAGGGTCCATGTATTGATCTCTCCCTTCCCTAGAGAGCAGGTCCTTCTCCTCAGTTGGGGGAGAGCAACTGGACTGCAGCTGAGGGCCTCCTTAACATCCTCATGGGCCAGGCCATGGCCATTTATACCCAGGGGAGTCCTGCCCATGACCCCGCAGGGTTCCCACTTTCTCCATTCCTCTCAGTGAAATGAACAATGTTCCTCATCTCTGTTCCCCAGGTGCCTCGCACCCTCGATCAAACACTCTTACAGCCCCCCAACCTACCCTCTGCTCGGGGGCCTGCCGACCCCGAGTCCCTGTCCAACTGTGGAGGCCCGAGGTTCAACCCAGCCCCAGCCCCTCTGGGAAATGCCCCCGCCCCACTAGGGGCTCTCACCTCCCCGCTGGCCGCCGCGCTCCGCCGGCTGCTGAAGCCAGGCCCTCCGGCCCCGCTAGTCCCAGCTTCCTCCTCCGCTCGGCTCGGCAGGGCAGCTCCGCGGCCCCCACGGCCCCCCGCGCCCTCCGTCTCCCCGCGGGCGCCGCCGCCGCCGATTGCTGAAATGCTGGACAGCGCACCACCATGGAGGCGGCCTCCCTGCCCGCCTGCCGGCCAGAGCGGTCCGGCCTCCACAGCGCCCTCCGCAGGCCCGGAGGGCCCCCCACAGCGGAGGCCAGGGACTGGGCGTCCGACAGGGGCTCTCCTCCACCGCAGCTACATCAGGTCTACTCCTTGCGGGTGGGAGCTCGCCAGTCCCCGAAATCTCCCGGGGCCAGGAAGGTTATTAATTTGGAATTGGAAACAGAACTCGGTATCCTGAGTTCTCGCCAGGACACTGACTGAGCAGCTGGTGTCTGAGAGGGCCCTGGGATCTGACTGGGAGATGTCCCAGGAGGCCCCTTTTATGGCGCATCCTGGTAGCTGGACAGAGGCTGGGAACGGTGGAGGGGGAGGGCCATCTAACTGGGAGAGGAGTTTGGGAATGGAATCTCTGGACCTTCGGTGGTGCTTGGTCCTGCGTCTGGAGTCGTGAGTCAAAGTCACGCTTTGGTTACCCTCTTCAAGACCTTGGGGTTGTTTGTCCCTCCTGCGACTTCCACCTTCCTTTCCTTGACTCAACAGTGAGCCGGCTGAGTGCAGGAAATTCAGGGGTAGGACAGTTTCCTGAAAAGGCTTTGGAATCCCAGAGACCGACCTTTAATGGAAACCAGGAATATGGAGGAGACCTTGGCTTGGAACCCACCAGTGGTGTCCTGGTGAAGGCTTCCTGTCCCGGGCAACAGGGGTGGAAGTGCCAGAGCAGGCTTGAGTGGCGCCCAGACTAGGGTGAGGCAAGTGAGGCTCTTGGGGTGTAGATTTTAAGAAGGCATTTACATGACTCTGAGAGTGTGTATGATTGTTGTAAGTCTGTGCACGTCTCTGTGCATGTGTGCCCATCTGTATGCATGTGTGTCTGTGTGCCCTCCTCCCCTCCCTGCTCCCTCAAGTTTCTTCATCCACATGCGTCTTTGGAATATGTTTGAATGGTTGGGATCCTGGCACTGCGGGCCCATTCCTGTCTGCAGAACAAAGCTTGGGGTCGGGGAGAGGAGCTACAGCTGCTGCTGCCATTACCACAGACCCATGGCCCCAGGGGCAGGTCCTCTGCTGGTCTCCTGCCTTCTAGCTGCATGAATATTTCATCTGCTGGGGCCTTGGGCTGGCTTGGCACCAGTGTGCTCCCTCCTCCTGCCCCCTTTGCCTGGCTGGGCCTCCCAAAGCAGAGGAGGGAGTAGATAGATCAAGGACTGGGAGAGGGCCCCTGAAGGGCCTGTAGGCCTGGCCTCGCCTGGGGAGCTATGGCTAAGTGTGTGGAGGGGGAGTCAGCGAGGCCAGAGGCGGTGAGGGATGGGGCATCCTCAGAGCGAAGTCTGTTCCTTTGATGAAATCAAATTGGCTTTATGAAACCTCACCACACTGTTTTGGTTCCTGACCAGCCCTGGCCTCAACCTTAACTGTTTGGGACTAGTGCCTGGGAACTCCTTGCCTTAGCTGGGCACACCTCCTCTTGCCCTCCCCTCAGCTGCCTCTGCAGACCCTGCCCCCCTGGCTTCACAGTGGGAGGTACTTCAGGACAGAAGGGGAGAGGGGCCTTCGGCTGGCTGGCGGCAAGCTAGCTGCGCAGCCCCTCCCTCCCACCCTCCCAGCTGCCTTGGGCCCTGCATTCTA
>NW_027532208.1:1483899-1498984 GCF_008692635.1 Crocuta crocuta
CTGCCTTGGGCCCTCTATTCTACCAGACCTGAGATTCTCGAACCCTGGAATAGCCCCTGGGTTAGCCCCTCAGCCCCAGGAGCCCCCATATGCCTTGTACTCCTTTGCCCTGCATCCGAGGAGTAGGCCCCTACCTTGGGCTCTCTTCCAGCCAGCTAATTTTCCAAAAAGGGCTCCTTCTCTTGTGTTACTCATTTCAACAAATGGCATCACCATCTGTGCTGGGTTTTCTCCATTTGCCCCTCTGGGCCCTTTCGCCTCCCTTCTCTGCCCTCCTCCAAGCCTTGGGAGGCTGACCTCTGCAGACCGATTACTCAGGTTCCCTTGCCCTTGGCTACTGATTGGGTTCATTCAAGGGGAAGCATCACCAGGAGAATGAAGAGCAGGAAGAGAGAGAAGCTAGGTATCCATTCCCCTACTGAATTCCTCTCTAGCTCTGGTCCAGTGGCTCCTCATCCACAGCCCCAGGGCTCCTGTCCAGGCTCTGGCATTGTTACCTCCCTGTGGCACTTGAGGCCTAGTGGTGGTGGCTCCTCCTGCTGTGAATCTGGGTGCTTCTCTGTCCTTGTTCATATATCCCCACCTGCACCTCTGTGCACTGTCCCTTTATCATGCTCTCTTCAGTTAAGATTTTGGAGGTATATCTCCTCCATTCTGGGTCTGCCCCACTCACTTCTCCCCCCGCACCCAAGCCCAGCCCCTGAGTCAGAGCCCTGTGAGGCCTGAGACCTCCCTCTGGTTCCCCTGAAGACTTTCCATCTCCTGGAACTGTCCGTCTTCTGCACCTCTGTGGTGTCTGCCTGGCCCAGGTCCTGGGCCCCTGCCTAGTGCCCACCCTTCCCCATGCTCTCTCCCCTGGAACGTACATCTCTACTTGAATCACACTTGACCAATGAACCCTTCAAAGACCTCCCCATATAGAATAGCATCTCCCTACCCAGCACTATTTTCCCCTCTGACCCACCTTTAAAAAAATTATTGTGGGGGAAGCTGGGTCAGTAGGTTATGTGTCTGACTCTTGATTTTGGCTCAGGTCACCATCTCACGGTTTGTGAGATCAAGCCGAGCCCTACATTGGGCTCTGGTATTGACAGCGTGGAGCCTGCTTAGGATTCTCTCTCTCCTTTCTCGGCCCCTCCTGCTCACATGCATGCTTATTCTCTCTCTCAAAATACTGAAAGACACTTAAAAAAATTGTGGTAAAATATATAACATGAAATTTACCATTTAACCTTTTCAAGTGTACAGTTCAGTGGCATTAGGTACATTCACATGCTGTACACGCATCACCCAAATCCAAACTGGAACTCTGTACACATGAAACATTAACTCCTCGTCTCCTCTCCCCTCAGCCCCCTGGCACCTGCCACCCTACTGTTGTCCTCTGTGAACATGTCTACAGACATGTTCATGTCTGTCCAGACAGAACATGTCTACAGGGTGCCTCATATAAGTGGAATTAGATAGCATGTGCCCTCTTGTGTCTGGGCGATTTCACTCAGCATAATGTCATCGAGTTTCATCTATGNTTTGGGTGCCTCATATAAGTGGAATTAGATAGCATGTGCCCTCTTGTGTCTGGGCGATTTCACTCAGCATAATGTCATCAAGTTTCATCTATGTTGTAGGAGGTGTTGGAATGTTCTTCCTTTTTTTTTTTTTTAAATAATTTTTAAAATGTTTATTTTCAGGGGCGCCTGGGTGGCTTAGTCGGTTGAGCATCCGACTTTCGCTTGGGTCATGATCTCGCGATTCGTGGGTTCGAGCCCCGCATCGGNGTGGACAGAGGATCCAAGATAGGCTCTGTGCTGACAGCAGAGAGCCCGATGTGGGGCTCAAACTCACGAAACGTGAGATCATGACCTGAGCGGAAATCAGATGCTTAACCGACTGAGCCACTCAGGTGCCCCAGAATGCCCTTCCTTTTTAAGGCTGAATACTATTTTATTGTAGATGGAGTGTGTTTTGTTCCTGCATCCATCCATCAATGGACGTTTGGGTTGTTTCTGCTTTTTGGCTATTGTGAGTATTGCTGCTGTGAACATCAGTGTATAAATATATGGTTGAGTCCCTGCTTTCAGTTCTTTTGGGCATATTGCCAGAAGTGGAATGACTGGATTATAGGGTAATTCCATGTTTGATTTTTTTAAATTTTTATGTTTTTTAAAAATTTATTTCTGAGAGAGAGAGACAGCATGAGCAGGGGAGGGTCAGAGAGAGAGAGAGACAGAGAGAGAGAGATACAGAATCCAAAACAGTCTCCAGGCTCTGAGCTAGCTGTCAACACAGAGCCTGATGTGGGGCTCAAATCCTCGAACTGTGAGATCATGACCTGAGCCGAAGTCGGACGCTTAACCGACTGAACCATCCAGGCGCTCCTGATGTTTTTTTTAATGTTCATTCATTTTTGAGAGAGAGAGAGAGAGAGAGAGAGAATGCTAACGGAGGAAGGGAAGAGAGAGACCCAGAATCCGAAGCAGGCTCCAGGCTCTGAGCCGTCAGCGCAGAGCCTGATGTGGGGCTCAAACTCTGTAATGGTGAGATCATGACCTGAGCCAAAGTTGGCTGCTTAACCAACTGAGCCACCCAGGCACCCCACCATGTTTGATTTTTTTGAGGACCCACCACAGGTTTTCCACAGCGGCTCTACCATTGTAATGCCCACCAGCAGTGTGCAAGGGCTCCAATTTCTCTACATCCTTGTCAACACTATTTTCAGTTTTTGTTTATTTTTATTTTTTAAAAGCAGTCTCTATGCTCAACATGGGGCTTGAACTCCTGACCCTAAGATCAAGAGTCTCATGCCCTTCTGACTGACCCAGCTGGGAGCCACTTAAAAAATTTTTTTAAATTATAGTCATACTCATAGGTGTGAAGTAGTGTCTTCTTTTGGTTTCAGTTTGTATTTCCCTGAAGTTTCCTTGGAAGGTCAAGCATCTCTTCATGTGCTTAGTGGCCATTTGTCTATCTTCTGTGGAGAATGTCCCTTGTGTTGATCTTGTCACTTATCATCATTGTTACTCATTCACTCGTGTCTTTTTCTGTGTTCACACCCCACACCTTGAGTTCCATGAGAGGAAGGACTTTGTTCCCTGCTCTGTTCCCACTTTTCACACATGGTAGGTTTGCTCACTAAATGTTTATTGATCACATGTCTAAATGTTTCCATCAATGTTTTCTCAACCCATCTTCTGTCGATCTCACATTCCACCATTTGTATCATGAGAACAATAATGCCACGCATAAGCCTTCCCAAAGTAGATACGGGACCCAGAGTCTGACTCAGAACCCTGCACCTGGGGCCCATTTGTGCTCTCCTGTTCCCCCCCATAGCCAGACTCACTTGCCTTCAATCTGTCACTCCATTTGGCCTTGCCCACATCCCGTCTCCTCTCATTCCAAACCCCGCACCCCCCACTGGCCTTCGAAGTTGCTCTTCTCTCCACGGTAACAGCTTTTCTTACATCCCTGTCCTTCAGCATTCAGCTCCACGGGTAACTCCCCTTTCAGGGTCCCTTCTCCACACCCTGTGCCTGATCAGCCCTTCCAGGGGCCTCATGCTCAGGGGCAAAAGCAGGAAAGTCCCTGGGATGAGGGGCCAGGCCAGGCTGGTATCCTTCACTGGCCAGAGTTCTAGGTCCAGAGAGTGGCCTTGACCTCAGAATTGGCCCTGCCTTTTCTCTCTTGCTCTGCTGTGTCTCTGCCCCTCTTTCTGTGCCATCTTGTGCCTGGAGCATGAACCCCATGAAGGCTGGGTTTGGTCATGCCTATCTGTATCTCCCACACCAGCCACAGAAGGCAAGAATCGTTGCTTGTTGAATTGAATTGTCTAGGTTTCTGTCTGTCTTCAAGCTGCTCTCTGTTTTTCTCCCTCTTTTTTTAATTTTAATTTTAATTTTTTGCCTCTCCACCCCTCAATCTACTCTGTTCCCCCTTTCTCTGGCTCTGCCTAATCTTTTTCCATTTATCTTTCTGTATGATGTGATGTCACATGTACCTTGGGCACTTGACCTTAGAGTTAGTCCCTCTCTTCTGTTGCCTCTTCTTTCTAAAAAATTTTTTAAAAGTTTATTTATTTATTTTGAGAGAGAGAGAGAGAGAGAAAGTGTGTGGGTGCATGTGTGTGTGCGAGTGAGGGAGGAAGGGGCAGAATCCCAAGTAGGCTCCGCACTGTCAGCACGGAGGTCTCAAACCCACAAACCAAGAGATCATGACCTGAGCCGAAATCAAGAGTTAGGTACTTAACCAACCGAACCACTCAGGCTCCCATGTTCTAGTGCTTCTTAAAGTGTCCCCTCAACCTTCTACATCAGAACCACCTTAAATGCTTATTAAGTGTTTTGGTGTCTGAGCCTCTCTCCAGATTTGCTCTACAAATATAACAAATACTCCAAATGTAATGACTCAAAACGATGATTTTATTACATGTCCCAAGTTCAGGGGTTGGAAATTTAGGCCGGGCTTGGCTAGGTGTTTCTTTTGCTCCACAAGGCTTTGAATGGGATCATTTTCATAGGGTGTTTTTGTTTTGTTTTGTTTTGTTTTCTTAGTTTATTTATTTTGAGAGACAGTGCACATGGGAGGAGCAGAGAGAGTGGGGGACAGAGAATCCCAAGCAGGCTCTGCCCTGTCATCCAGGAGCCCCATTGTGGGGCTTGAACTCACAAACCACAAGATCTTGACCTGAGCCAAAATCAATAGTCTGACACTTAACTGACTGAGCCACTCTGGTGCCCCTCAGGGTGGCTTTCAGCTGAGGGATGGGTTGTGGACCAGAAGGTCAGGAATACCTTCATTCACATGTCTGGGGCCTCTGGTGGGGATGGCTGGAGGGTTAGGCTCAGTTTGCCTTCTCTTCTTCTCCAGATCATCTCTGGTCTCTCCATGGGGTGTCTCCAAGCAGAGTTGTCAGACTTCTCACATAGCATCTCAGCCCTCTGAAAACATGTGCTTCAAAGAAGGGGGCATAGAAGCTGCCAGCCTCTTAAGGCCTACCCCCAGAAGGCAAGACATAACTGTCCCCGTTTTCTATTGGTCAAAGCAGTTACAAACCCCACTCCATTCATTTATTTATTTATTATTTTTTTAAGTTTATTTATTTAGAGAGAGAGAGACAGCGTGAATAAGGGAGGGGCAGAGGGAGAGAAAGAACCTCAAGCAGCCAACAGAGAGCCCGATGCAGGGCTCAAGCCCATGAAGCCAGGAGATCATGATCTAAGCCAAAATCAAGAGTCAGACACTTAACTGACTGCTGACTGAGCCACCCAGGCGCCCTGACCCCACTCCATTTAGAAAAGTGCTTCATCACTCATATTCAAAGGTGGAACCCCTCTAAGATGGGAGGAGGGGCAAGGAGTTGGTGGCCTTTCTTTTTTTTTTTTAGTTTTAAGTAATCTCTATATCCAACGTAGGGCTTGAGCTCAGAACCCCAAGATCAAGAGTTACATGTTCCACTGACTGAGCCACCTAGGCACCCCTTGGTGGTCATCTTTAACCCACCATATCTACTGAGTCACGCTTCTTGGTAGACCCATGATCGTGCTCCTGAATTTGAAGACCCAGAGCTATGGCCCTCCTCTGCCTAAGAGCTCATGCCCTTCAACCCCTAGGCTGTTCCTTTGCCCAGCATGCCTTACAGCCCTATGACCATGGGCTTAGCCTGCGTTTCAACAGTCCCCTATCTCCTGTAGCCCACAGTGACACTTGTGTGAGACACGTGGGTAGGCCACAGAAGGATGGCCGGATTCAAGCATGAGCGGCCAGCAGGCATTTGCAAGAGACCACACCAGGCACGCGGTAGATGGTGAGTGATTGCATAATCCTGTTCTCACTAGACAGAAAGGCCTGGAACCGGAAAATAAAAATAGTCCCTTGAACCTCAACTGCAGGGGATTTGTGCAAAGGCACCCAGGACACATAAGACCAGAGGTGACGGTCTGAGGCCACCTGGACTGGCCGATCCTCCAGTGAGCAACGAATGTGTGCCTGGTGTGCTCCTGGCCGGCTGGGGATCTGGGGGCTCTGAAGGCATTGCCGCTCCCAGGCAGGCAAGTGTGAGGGGGGTGTCAAGGTGCCTAAAAGTCTTCCAAGGGTGTCTGGACTTGGGCTCTCCGGAGGCTCCTGAAGCAATCTGGGAGGTATTTTTGGAGGAGAGTCTTGAGCTGGGCCCAAAGTGTGGGGAGGGTGTGACAGACTCAGTGGGAAGAGTGGGGTCTGGAGCCAGATTTGCTGCTGACTAGCTGGTAGCTTTGGAAAAGTGATGTAAGCCTTGTTGAGCCTGTTTCCTCATCTGCAAAATGGGGTGGATAATACCCGTCTGAGTGTCGTCCTTCCTTTTGAATTATTATAGATCTTCTCAGGGTCATAGCCTGCAGCAAACTGGCGATGTGGGTGAAGGGCCAATGATGTTCTGGTGAATGACAAAACCCGGTTGCTCCCTCCCTGTCTTGGGACCTTCACTGCTCATTCTTTGCCCCTGGCCCAACCCATTCATGTTTCCCTGCAGGGGGTCCTTTCTCTCTCCTCTGTCCCATCCTGGCCACCCAGGTGCCCCCTCCGCGCCCAGCAGTATGCTGGTTCCACTTTTTGTCCAGGGACCACCACCTCTCTCTCTGTGCCTCTGCCCAGCCCACCCCAGTCCTCTTCCTCTCCATTTCCTTCCCCTCCTTTGGCACATATTTCTCTCTCCATCTCTCTCTCTCTCTCTCTGCAGAGCCTGGGAAATTGAGGAGTCCCTTGTGGCAGACAGGCTGGGCTGACCTTGAAGTGGATCTTTAATAAAAAATGAGCAGAGCCGGCAGCCTCCCCCTGCTTGCCTCCCCTGTTCTCCCCTCCTCCCTTCCACTTCCTGCTCTCTTCTCTTCTGCCTGTGAATCCCCCATTAGGAGCCCTTGCTCTGGGTTAAGCACTGCCTTTGTTAGGGAACTTTTGGAGGGCACGGATCCATCCCTGCAATGTGGGAGCATGAAGGGAGCATTTGGTGGCACTGGGGAAGTGGTATGGGGGGGAGTGGGTTATACTCTGAGGCCGTGGGCCCTGCCTGCTTCTGCCTTAGAGCTTTGCATGGGAATCTTCCCCACCAAGGCCTTGCAACTGTCCCACTGGTCCCGCCCCCACCCTGTCGCAAGGCTACCATGGACTGGAGTTGGAGGACCAGCAGCAGCAGCAGCAGCAGCAGCAAGTGGGCCCAGGAGGGAGAGTGGCTCACCTTCTAAACTTGGCCTGATCCCAGCATTGTGTTCCCCCCTCACGACATCGAATCCTCACAATGAGCCTGTGAGCTGGAGATCATTGCCCCGGTTCCCAGACAAGGACATCTAGGACCAGAGGGTTTCAGAGCTGCCCACAGCCATCTCAGTCTGTAGTTGACCAGGGCAATGACTTGAATCCAAAACCCAGCTCTCCCCCGGAACCACTGGCCTCAGAGCTATGCACGGTCTTACCACTGCCTGACTGGGGCAACCAGCTTCTCTCCTGCACTGAGGCTGGAACGCACTTAGGCCCTCGAACGTAGTTCCTATGGGAGGGATAGACCTCCCAGAACTAGGGTGCCAATTCTCTGGCTCCTCAGTATGTCCCCTTCCCCCCTGGACATTTTGGGACCTGCCTGAGCTAGGCACATTGTGGGTGTCTGACTATGATTGGCTCAGCCACTGTGCCCTTAGGGCTTGAATAGGTCTTATGGGGTATAGGAGGTATAGACATGTGTACAGATGTGTGTGCACAGACGAGTGCACATAGCATGTGGAAAGCATGTGGGGAAAAATGAGTGTGACTTTGCGAATGAATGAATGAATGAGTCACTCAAATGAGGCATTGTGTGCCAGGCAAGGTAGAGGCAGGAGCAGAGACTGTGCTCTCTCTGGGCTCTCCCTCCCCATGAGGCCCGCTGTGACAGAGATGCCCACCAAATGTTTGTGTTCCCCTTCCAGAGTGGAAAGTTGTCAATGGGGATGTGAATGCCCATCCAGGGACTACATCTCCCAGCATTCTTTGCATGTAGATAGACCATGTGACTAAGGCTCACCAATGGGATGTGGGCAGAAGGGACATTTTCCTGGAAGAGGAGTCTAACAAGCAGGTGTGCCTTTTTTCCCTTCTCTTCCCCCATCTGCTGGAAGAATGTACAAGACTCCAAGGCCCTGGAGAGGAGAGAGGGAGCCACTGGATGGAAGGAGCTTGGGTCCCTGTACTATCACATGGAAGAGAGCTTGCCTGCCTATCAGGAACATCAGCATAGGACCATTAGAGAGTGAGAAATGATAAGTAGTGATAAGCTACTGACACTTTAGAGTTTATTGTCACAGCAGCTAGCATTGCCTTACCTAACACACTCAACAGAAGCTAATTATTGAATGGCAAGCTATGGAACTTGGTAGAGGCTCAGATGACAGGTATCTGTGATGAAGGCCAGTCAGGCCCTTCACCCTTTTGCGCACGGCATGGCCTCACAGCTTCCTCCTCACCTCCCACATTCAGGGAGGAGTTAATGTTGCTTCTGGGTTGGGGGAAGGACTCAGATGTCGGGGTTAAAAATGTCTAATTAGCCCAAATTAATCTACAGTGTCAGAAGTCTCTCTTACTGGTCTTCCTTGAACAGGGGTGGGGGGAAGGGGAAGACTAGAAGGGGTGCAAGGAAGGCTGGGAATGTTCTGTTCCTTGATCTAGATGCTGGGTACTTGGGTGTGTTCAGTTTGTGAAAATTCAGTGAGCAGTATGCATACAATTTCTACACTGTCTGTATGTGTATTATATTTCAAGAAAAACACATTTTAAATGCCCAGCAGACAGAAGGTAGGGTGTGGAGAGAGAGAGGGAAGAAGATGGGGGTGGAAACAAGGGGAGGGTGTTGGCAGAGGGATGAGGGAGGGGTGCACCCATCACTGTGGCCTAGGACAGATGCCTCCTCTCTCTCCTTGCCAGGCCATCACACACCACCCATTGTCCTTCCATCCCACACGGGCACCTACCACGTCCAGGTCCAGAAAGCATCCAGGCCACCTCTCTGGGTGGGTGCTGTGGCCTGGGAACCAGCACCCCCCAAGGAGTGTGCAGCAAGTGTTCCTTGGAGGCCTGGAACACCACACCTGGGTCCGTGTGTTCCGACTGTCACAGGGCACGCAGGGTGAGGGTGAGGTTGAGGGTTGGGGTCCAGAGGAGGGCAGGGGGCAGGGCGGCTGTAGAGATGACTGAGGCTGTCTTGGAGGATGTGACCCAGTTTCACATCCAGCATCTGTCTGCTAGCAGGAAAGAGTCCAGTCACCTGAACCCACTGTACACGTCTACACAGCACACACATGTACACAGCTCCCATTTTTTTCTTTAAAAAATTTTTTTTTCAATGTTTATTTATCTTTGAGAGACAGAGAGAGACAGAGCTTGAGTAGGGAAGGAGCAGAGAGAGAGGGAGACACAGAATCTGAAGCAGGCTCCAGGCTCTGAGCTGTCAGCATAGAGCCCGATGTGGGGTCTGAACCCAGAAACCATGAGATCATGACCTGAGCTGGATGCCCAACCAACTGAGCCTCCCGGGCTCCCCACAACTCCCGTGTATCTCAATACGTGCCACACGCACTGTCCCATGTATGTGCCACATCCATGCCCCCACACTCCTTCATACCCTACACCTGCGCCCCATAGATACCCCCCCCGGGTCCTATACCCATGCCTCATGTACCCACCTTACACACATGCCCATACACATACCACATACATTCCTCATACAAGCACCCTCCCACGCCATATCCACTTGTCCAACACACCACGCTCATGAAATACCAGCTCCTCTACACTGGTACAACCCGGATACACACCACATCACACAACTCCTGACATACACAGCACGTATGCACTGCGGCCTCAACACGGGGCCCACACAGTGCACCTGTGCACAAACACACACACTAGCACATCAGGCCCCGCCCTGGGACACAGATGGCTAGAGGTAGTCTGCCTTGGGAGGAGCACACCCACAGTGACCCGGAGCCCCAGGCACCCAGAGGCAGCAGTGGATGGACTGAGGCTCCTTTTGTGGGGTCTTAACCCGGCTCCGTCTCTTCCATGAGGCCTTTCCTGACTGTCCAGCTGTAGAAATCCTGCCTTACAGGGAAGGACAGATGACTCACATCTTTGTCGGGATCAGCCAGCACTGCCCCCACCGCTGGCCTTGCCGCAGCCTGGGCAGCAGCAGAGTGAGCTGGGGGCAGGGCCAGATGGGAGCCCCCGGGGAGCTCCAGGGTTCCTGGACTGTGACAACCTCAGCATGCCCACTAGGGCAGCGGTTCTGGAGAGAGGCTGTCAGTGTGGGACACGGAGGGAGCTGGGCTACCCGGAAAAGAGCCACACACGTGTGCATGTGTGCACACACACAACGATTGGTATAAATATGGTGGATTTAATCGCACACTACCCAGCAATCTCCTGATGCACTGACAGCGGCTGGGCCTCCATCTCCCCCTGGCCCTGCTTTAATTACTTCTCCAGGGACCCCGGCAGGCTGCACTTGCCTCCTGAGCCAGAGGCCAGCTCAGACAAAGGTTGTGCTGGCCCAGCCCTGTGGGGGCAGGGGGCACACCGGGGTGGGGAGGGGCAGATAGGCCCTGCACATTTGTTCTGCCTGTGGCTGCCCTGTGGACCCCCAGTTCTTTATCTCTGGCTCCCACGGGGCCCAGCCAGAGCCCTCCTCCCAGCAGCCCCCATTCTCAGGCCAGGAGCCTCCGTGTGAGCCCCAGGAGTGCCCTGGCCTCAAGTGCGGAAAATCACAAGGATGGCCACCATTTCTTGAGTGCCTACAGTTGTGGACTTCGTATACTTAATCCTCTCGGCGATACAAGTGAGAAAGCTGGGGCCCAGGGAAGTTAAGTCATTTTCTCAAGGCTCCACAGCCTTGGCGGGTTGGGGTTGGGGAAGAGGCCTGGGGTCTGGAGTGAGGTGACCCACTCCTGAGGTTGGCCCTCAGCAACCTCATCTTCCAGGCTGTCCTTATGGAGGACTCCAGCCCTGCTGGAGTCTCCCTTCTGGAAGGTTCTATGGCACCAGGAAGTATAGAGCCATTTATAATGTAGCATGTTGCCAGTGGAACTTGGGCAATTGGAATTCTGTCTCCACACTCTCGCTCCTCCTAGTGCCTTCTGTGCTGCTGCTGAGCACTTTCTTGAAATCGCCTGGTGTTCGTGCTCAGGCATGTTTGAGCAGTGCCACCCAGAACGTGGCAGGCTTGACGTGCTGGCTACCAATACTTAGACACACATCACGGTAGATGTGTCTAAGCCATGGCAGGGCCCCGAGGAGAGCCCTGGGATGGTGCCCAGCACCGGCCGGGACTCCACGGCGGGTGGTCAGTGCACTGTGTCCTGTGGCCCCTCCCACAGCTCCTGGGACAGTCCCTCTCCTCCAGCAGCCCAGCTGATGACCCTGCTTCTCCCCGTAGAAAGCACCCTGGGCTGGGGTCTCAGGTCCCGGCCACCGGTCACCACTGGCAAGGTCACTTGACTTGAGCCTCACTTTGCTGATTGTCCTCACACCATACCCACATCTAGTGGGCGCGTGGCACAGAGGAACTGTCCCACAAAGGTGCTGAAGTTGCTCTGGGCTCGGACAGGGAAGGGGACCGCTGGGCAGGCCCTCCGTGCTTCCCTGCTGGTAACAGAGGCTTCCGCTCTGGCACGGTGAGATGGCAGATGTAGAAAGTTCCGGAGAATAAGATGCTCTGTGATGCGAAGAGGCCCTAGTGGTTTGCTCCAAACGGGCTCAAGGTCCCGGTCTCTTTTGGGAGCCCAGCCTAGCGCAGGTGTGTCTCACACTTGCTTTCGAAGCTTACAATGTCGGCTCCCCAACACACACAGACACGCACCCCCCCCACACTACACTCATGCACACAACACACATACACTCACACACACACACATGCACACCACACATACATACACACAGTACATATTGCACGCACACACACACACACACACACACACACACACACCCCCTTACCACCATCATCCCACACCGGGCAATTGTCAGGGAGAAAGAGACAAAGGAGGGAGGGGTTCATGCACACACACTCACACCACACACACATGCACACCGCACACACACACACACACACACGCACACACACGTGCACACACCACACACACATGCACACCGCACACACACACATGCACACTGCACACACACATGCACACCACACACACCACACACAATCACCCCAGCCCATGAAAGGAGCATTGCCAGTCACCCCCACCCCAGGAACCCAACCAGAGGACCTCCTGGCAGGAGGTTAACCTAATTACTGGCCTGGTCTGCCTGTCGCCTGGCTGGGAGAATATTAACACCAGCAGGAGCCTGGGAGGGAGAGAGCAGCAGAGAGGAGTTATTTTAGGCAAGAGGTGGGGTTTGCAATGGAGCCTGCCCCTGGCCTAGGGAGGAGGGGGCTCAGAGGGAAGGAGGGCTCAGATTGGGAGGTGGAGGCAGCCTGGCTCTGGCCTCCTGAAGAAGGACCAGGCCAACCTGGGGCTCCCAGGGACGAGGGAGGCACTGAGCAAAGGCAGGAGGGACTTGCCAACAGTAGCTAGCAGAGCGGTCCCCCTGGGTGGAGGAGGGGCTGGGAAGAAGGCTTTGTGTGATCTGACAGCCCCTCCCTCACACCCACAAACCAGCAGACAGGGTGGGAGCAGGGCGGGGCCTCTCTGTCAGGCCTTTGAGAGCAGCTGGGCAGTGGCAGGCAGGGACTGTGATGCGATGTGACTTCTTGCCCTGAGCAGGGATCCATCCCCTATGGAGTTCCACCTAGATTCTGCCTCCTGGGGGGGGAGGTGTCACAGCGGAACCCCACCCCCAAAAGAGCACCGGTGAGCAAGGAGCCCAAGAAATCCGGAGGGTCAACCAACCCACATGCAGGGAGGATCTGCCAGCTCCAAGATGTCTGAGACACAGCCCTGCACATGCTGCAGTCACTTTGCCGAAGAGGTCCAAACCCCAGCTCCTTTTTCTGCTATGTGACCTTGGACAAGTTACTCAACCTCTCTGAGCACCAGTTCTCTTGTTTGTGGAACGGAGGTGCTAATCGTACCCATCTGAGAGGGTTGTGATTTGGGTTAAGAGGAATATGTCTGCAAAGCCCTAGGAGGCACACCCACTTCCTGTGGCTGCTGCAGCAATTACTACCAACTCAGTGGCTTATCTGGTGATTATCTAACAATTNGAGGAGAATGAGCAGGGGAAGGGCAGAGGGAGAGAGAGAACCCCAAGCAGGCTCCACACACCTGAGCTAGGGCTCTAACTCACGAACCGTGAGCTCATGACCTGAGCCAAAATCAAGAGTTGGACACTCAACCAACTGAGCCACCCCAGGTGGCACCATTTTTCCCCAGTCATTTTGGATTAGAGAACCACCCTACTCCAGCNGAGAATGAGCAGGGGAGGGGCAGAGGGAGAGAGAGAACCCCAAGCAGGCTCCACACACCTGAGCTGGGGCTCTAACTCATGAACCGTGAGCTCATGACCTGAGCCAAAATCAAGACTTGGACACTCAACCAACTGAGCCACCCCAGGTGGCCCCATTTTTCCCCAGTCATTTTGGATTAGAGAACCACCCTACTCCAGCATGACCCCATCTTAACTAATTACAGCTGCAATGATCCTGTTTCCAAAAGTCACATTCTGAGGTACTGGGGGTTAAAACTTCAACATCCAAATTTTTTAGGGATACAATGCAAACCTTACATAAGACAAAGAATACAGAATGAAAAGCTAAGGGCACCCTATGTACACCGTACACTCCAGAAGCAACTCCCTCATTCTGCAAGTGAACACTGGCACAGATTGCTGCAGGACCTGTTCCTATGCACTTAACATTCAAACACAAATGGGTTTGGGGGGAGTTTTGTGGGGCTTTAAAATTTTTTTGTGGTTTGTCTGCCTGACATGGAATCATATAATACACTTTCGTTTCCATGTACTAGGTTGTAGAGAGCCTTTTGCGTTAGATCGGTGCTTCATTTATTAGCTCTGGTCCTGGGGAAGGAGGTCGGGGAGTTGAACTGCTGGAAAGCACTCCCAAGCCCAGAGCCTGGACCTCCATGCCCACCCCACCCCCCGGCTGAAGCAAGGTTGTGGGGGGACCCTGTGCTGGGTTGGAGAGCTTATTCTCCAGCCTCATTCTCTGGTTCCTCTTCAGAAGGGGCCCCCTCCAGTGTGGTATTAAAATATTTAACTATCGGGGCAGGGCAGCTGGGTGGCTTGGTTGAGCATCCAACTCTTGATTTTGTCTCAGGTCATGATCTCACGGTTTGTGAGATTGAGGCCCAAACGGGGATCTGTGCTGGCAGCTCAGAGCCTGCTTGGGATACTCTCTCTCCCTCTCTTTCTGCCCCTTCCCCTCCAATAAATAAATAAAAATTAAAAACTATTTAACAACCAAAAGCACTTTGGCAATGGCTAATCTGTTTGGGAGATGCCATGTTACCCCTTCACCATGGGTAGGTCCAAGGAGTCCCAGGGGGTCCCAGGGGAGGGGCTAGCAAACTGGGGCGGGAGCTACTCATCGGTGGGTTCAGGGATAGATTTCACAACCCGATTAGCTGTACTGGTGCAAACCAACCAAAGATCATCAACCCACCTGGCCCTTCTTGGGGCATCTGGTTCTGGGTGACCCTGTTGGATTTTATGAGGGACTGTAAATAATGTTTTTAATTTTTATTTTTGAGAGAGAAAGCACAGGGCAGGAGGGGCAGAGAGGGGTGGGGAGGAGGACAGAGAATCTGAAGCAGGCTCTGTCTGCACTGACAGCAGCGAGCCCAATGTGGGGGCTCAAATTCACCAGCTGCGAGATCATGACCTGAGCCAAGATCAACTGACTGAGCCACCCAGGCGCCCTTATGAAGGACTTTTGTTAAGCATCCAGAAGAAAAGGAAGGGGATGCAAGAACACATTTCTAGCTCCAGCTGCTTTTAGGAGTTCTCCCCCCTTCCCTTGCCCATGCAGTGAGCTCGCAGGCCAGGATGGCAGGATGAGGGGGTGTGGCTGGCCTCTAAAAGTAGGTTAACTGGGGTGGAAACTGGGGGGCTCAGTCGGTTGAGCATCCAACTT
>NW_027532208.1:1499011-1584903 GCF_008692635.1 Crocuta crocuta
GGCACCTGGGTGGCTCAGTCGGTTGAGCATCCAACTTCAGCTCAGGTCATGAGCTCACGGTTCATAGGTTCGGGCCCTGCATCAGGCTCTGTGCTGACAGCTCAGAGCCTGGAGCCTGCTTCGGATTCTGTGTCTTCCTCTCTCTCTGACCCTCACCTGCTCACGCTCTCTCTCTGTCTCTCAGTAATAAATAAATGTAAAAAAACCCCATAAAACCCAAAAAGCTGAAAGTGGGTTAACAGGTGATCCCCTTCTGAGGCCCTGGGGGATTAGAAATTGGAGTCCCGCTTGTACCTGGAGGCCCCAGGGTACTAGGGGCTGCAGGCCTCAAGCCCAGGGGCTTTCTCTCCTGGCCATCCAGCAGGTTCTGTCCACCCTGGGTCTGGAATAACGAATCCCCGCTTCCTCAGGGTGCCAGAAGCAGTGGCCTGCCCTCGCTGTCGCTGTCGACACAGGGCACTTGGAGACAAGAGGAGCCCAAGGTCACCTGGCCAACGGAAGTGGGAAGTTATCCTCCTGCCCCTCCACCAACTCAGGGGCAAGGCCTTGAGTCTCCAGCAAGGCTAACTGAGAAGGGGGTGTTTCTTCTCAGAACCCTCACCTCCCGCCACCCACTCCCTGCACCACCTGTCTCCAGGTCGGTTTCCACAGACCTCCCTGGGCTGGCTCCCAACTCCTCTGCCCTGGTAGAGATGGCCGCCCCTCCCGGCCTGGGTGAACAGAGACCAGACAGGGCAGAGAGCCGGATTTGGCTCTGGAATGCTAATCCTCACTCCACCACCCGACCTGCGGGTCCCGGGAGGGGCTCTGCAGCACCAGCCTCCGGCGCCCTCTCCAGGCAATCGGGGAGAACTGCAGGGAAAGCTAATCCTCGCTCCACCACCTGACCTGCGGGTCCCCGGGAGCCGCTCTGCAGCACCAGCCTCCGGCGCCCTCTCCAGGTAATCGGAGAGAACGGCAGGGGACGTTGGCCTGCACGCCAGGTCCCTCCTAAGCGGGGTCAGGGCCATTGCCGGTTAAGACGTTCACCCCCTCTGCTTTCCTTACCATTAGCCAACTTGGCCGTGTCTACCCGGGACTTCCACGCAGCCCCTCCGCGAGACCAGCTCTTTGGCCGTGCAATTACCCTCGCCGCCAGGGCCCCCTCTGCTTTCTAAAAGCTGCTTCTTGGCTCCCCCTCCAAGCAAAGGCCTCAGCCAGCTCATTATGGTCATTAACACCAAACCGCCAATCCCTGGGTTTTGTTCCTCGCAGAGGGGGACCGGAATCGTGTGTCAGGAGGCAGCCAGTCTGTGGACCCAGAGGCACATAATTGGAGCTTGAAAGTGGGGGCGCGGTTAGCTTCACCCTCGCCCACAACTGGCTGATGGACTTCCGCGTGGTGGGAACAGGGCTGGAGATGCTGGTTCATCTCCATGTCCCTGTCATCCCTCCCACTCACTGCCACCCTATTTTGGGCCCTCAGCCTTTCTGATGCTGCATCTTCCTGACTTAAAGGGCGGCCTCCAGGCCTGTCGTAAGGGTGTCACCTGCCCCCCCCCCAAGTGGGGTGCTGAAAGTCCCATCCCTGGGATCACCACCATCAGGCTTAGCGCCCGGGGCATCCTCCTGCCCATCCACATTTCCACAGAATGAAGTCCAAGCTCTTCAGCCTGGCATTTAAGACCATCCCCAAAATAGCCCCAGCTCCCTCCGCCTGTGCCCTAGGCTGCCAGCCACACACTTGGCCCTTCCTTGGGCACATCCTAAGCCCATTGTCTCAAGTCCAGCCACCCCTGCTGTTGCCAGACGAACCCATCCTGCTCCCCTGGCGGTGGGAATCCTACTCGCCTCCCCCTCCCCCGCAGAGCCTCCTCCGCCCTCCCGAATACCTCATCGGGGCCTCTCCCTGGTTCCTTGCCTCTGCCAGAATATCCAGAAATAACCTTGTCCTGAGTCCTGCCCTACTTATCCGGACTTTTCTCTCTGGTTCTCAACGTACCTGACTTGAGCCCTGAAGGGCAGGAGGCCTACCTATGGAGTGAAAAGAGCTCTAAGGCAGCCAGTGTCCAAAGGGGTGGATGGGTCAACGCCCCTTCCCCAGCACAGTCTGGGAGAATCTGGGGTATTTTCCATTCTTGCCCCCCCCACCCCTTCTTAGGCTGCTAGATCAGAACTTTTGAGAGGTGGGAGTCAGGAAGCTGCATTTTTTTTTTAAGTTTATTTATTTATTTTGAGAGAGAGAGAGAGGATGAGAAGGGGAGGGGCAGAGAGAGAGAGAGAGAGAGAGGACAAGAATCCCAAGCAGGATCCACGCTGTCAGTGCAGAGCCGATTTGGGGCTTGAACCCACGAACTGTGAGATCATGACCTGAACAGAAACCAAGAGTCGGAGGCTTAACCGACTGAGCCCCCCAGGGGGCCCAGGAAGCTGCATCTTTGGCATACCAGTCTGGGAGGCCTTTGTGTGGTTCCTACTGCTGGTACATGGAGACACCCCCCGACCATCCTAAACAAGACAACCTGCTTAGAGTCACCAGTATTAGGTCCTCCCTGTCAGGGCCGCTGCAAAGATCCCATGACATTGCAATGACCCCAAAAAGAGCTAGCGTGGTGTTGCACACACGAAATTGCTCCAAAGGTAGCATCCAGAGCCATGCCCTTTATAGTAGTGAAAACCTCAGCCACTTAGTTACCTAACAGCAGTGGGGTAAATGACCATGGGCTCACCTTAAGGTTACCCTGCTATTACAAGCGATAAGGGAAGATATACCCATGCTTCTAGAAGAGTCACGTGGGGTCGCTCATCTAAGTGGGCCCCTGAAGAGCCAGGCCTTCCTGTCCCGGCTGCCCTGCCCAGCCCCCTCCCACCGCAAGCCCAGACCTGCCTGGGGACCTGCTTTAAGCACAAGGATGTGGCAGAAGTGATGCCCCGCTGGTTCTGAGCCCGTCCTAATGCCTGGCAGAGTCTGCTTTTGCACTTTTGGGAACCCCGAGCCGTCAAGGAAGAAATGTGCCTGCTCTGCAGCAGAGGCCCTGTGAAGAGTCACAAGCCTGGCTGCCCCAGCCTCCACTCCTGCCNTCACATGAACATAACTGGAAGCACAGGCTACAGGCAAACCGGCACATGAAATGTTATCTCAACTTACGAAATCAGCAAAAGGAAGAGGACAGATTCCGTTACCAGCGATTTTTTTCCTGCTTTATTTTTTGGCTACTTTTAAGCAGCACATACTGATGACTCGTAACAAAACAATGTTATCATAATAGTAACGTCCATTTCAAAGAAAAGCTGTTGTAGACACAGGGGTGTTGGGCGCTGGGCTCAGCTCTGCCCCCACCTGCCCTTTCGCCTTCATTGGAGGGTCACCTGGTTGCCGCCATGGTCCTTCTCAGGCGTGGACAACGGGAACTGGGGCCACATTTACCCTAAGGCCAGAGAAGACAACCAAGTTCCTTTTTAGGCCCCGATGAAGACACAAGGCCAGCCTTCCCGCATCCCCAGCACGGCCACAGCAGCTGGCGTTTTGATTACTTCTGTTCATGCCCTGGCTCTCCTCACAGCCCTGGCTGGGGCGGTCCCCATCCCTGACCACCCGGGCCCGGTCAGGGGAGCGGGTTCAGAGTGAGGCAGAGGTCTGCCAAGGCAGTTCTGGCATAGACGATGGAGCCAGCTGCCTGGGCAGAAACCACCACGTGGGTAAGAACTGGGGACAGAAAAGGGCAGCTGGGCATGTGCCACTGGCTGTCACCCCACCACAGCTGTGTTCCAAGGACACTCTGAGGAATCGGGCCAGAGCCAAGCCCTCCTCAGTTTGCACCAATGAGGGACACATTGCTGCGGGGCAGGTTGGGGGAATGACGGCTGATAAAGATTCTAGACTTTCTCAGAGCTACTGATGAAATCATCATGCATTAGCCTAATATGTAAGTAACGTCTTGTTCTAACTCGTGATGCCAGACCGACCCTCGGAAGCCAGCTCACAGGGGGAAGGAAGCAGTTACGGAGACCTTGATAAAGAAAACCAGAGCCTGTTTTTATTGAAGCACCACAGACGGACCTATGATTTGGAAGGGGCAGCAACGCTGACACAGCACTCGTGGGTAACATGACTGAAACACGAAGGGGTGTGAGACGACTTTAGAGGGACGCGATGCCTTCATAACTTAGGGATGCAGGCCGCTCGCCAGCTGCTCTCTCATTTCATGTTCTTCACGAACTCTTCTCCTTTCTTGATGGAGGCCTTCAGCTCAGGGAGGGCTTCGGCGATCATCTTCTCTTCAAAAGGAGAGATCTTGCCGATGCCTAGGTTCTTCTCAATGCCCTTTTTCTGGAGAGGAGAGACGGGGGTAAAAATGGACAATTCTAAAATTAACAGTAACTGCTAAAAATACTGTAAATTTTACAGCAGTTTTCCATGGACAAGGCCATCGAGGAAAACCCTCCGTGTAACTTCATAGCTCTGCACAGGTCTGCTTCCCGTCCCTGCCTGGGGTCCGGACTTGGTCACTCAGGCCGCGTGCACCTCGGTCAAGGTGGTTTCCTCATCTAGAAAATGGGTGTACTCTCCACCTCAAAGGAGGCCGCGAGAACACACTTGGGCGACTTAGCGGTGCTGAATGTTCTCCCCGACACAGAGCATATTTTAGGGTTCTAGTCTTTTCCTGAGTTGGTAATGTCCACCCGGGTCCGATGTGATCAAGTAGGCAGACATGTGACATCAGGAAAACAATAGGTGTCTGTCACCGTGTCACCCCCATGGCTGAGCTGGTGTCTGCACCAGCAACGGAGGCTTCCGGGCCATCTCCCCAGAGAGGCCTCCCTGACCCAGGGCCTGCCCGGCCTGCCCCACCGCACCGGTCACGGGATTAGTCTGTTTGGCTCCTGTCTCTCCACCACATGAGTCCCTGAGGCCCGGGGCCATCGTCTCAGGGATCTTTGGACACCAGGGCATCTGTGGGAAGGGCCCCTGGGTGGCACGGCATGTCGCCAAATGGTTTCTTTCTGGGAAGGAGATGAGGCAACCACACTTCTGCCTGCCGTGGGCAGCTGCCCGCACATCAGAAATGGACACCTGGCTGGTTTGTGAATGAGGCCTAGGGATTTCTGCTCCCTGAAGGCTTGGGGAGGGTCACCAGACCGGACAGCTGCCTCTAAAACAGCCCGGCTGAAGCCTGGCAGTGGGGCCAGAGGGGCTCCATCCCAGACATCAGAGTTACAATGGGTCCATCTAAACACATTCCAAGGAGAAAAGCAGAAGGGGCAGGAGCAAGGAAGCAAGGACGCCTGAGCTGGAAACTAACTGTGCAAGCTCTCCGGGCCTCCCCGGAAGAGGGATGGGGCTCGGCGCACCTCGAGGCCAGAGCAAGAATGAACAAGCATGAGCCACTTGCCTCCAGAAGTGCCCACGGCTGCCTGGAGACGGAGCAAGGGTCTCATCAAGAAACACGGCGAGCCAGCTGCACGGACCAGCCGCAGAGCCACAGGGAAGGAGGCTCATGTGCCAGTGGGTCCCCACCCGCCCTCCCCACCAGGTCTGAGGTTTCTCCCTGCTCTTAATTCTGTGATGCAAATCCACCCTCCAAGCCCCAGCACAGGCCAGGCACCAGGATGTGGTTACCACACACGGGAAACTGAGTTATGGAGCAAATAGGCCAGGATTCCCAAGCCTAAGTACAGACAATGAGCCTCCTTCCATGATCCCGAGGCCCAGCCTCCAGGATACGTACCCCCAGCAGTAACGGCGTGGAGAAATAGGGACAGTCCGTTTCTTGGGATTTAACGAAGGAACATTCGACAACTCCTTCCTTTCCGTTCATTGCATCCACGAGGGAGAAGACAAACCGGGCTCCAGCATACGCCATGGACAGGGTGGCAGAGCCTAGGAAGGTACGGGCAGGTTAGCCAAGCCAGCACCAGGGCCGTAAAGCCCAGGTGAGCTGCCCTGTCAGCTGAGTAAGGCGTCTTTCTGCTTTAGCTGTGAAGAATTCAGTCAGCATCTCTTAACTTTACAAACTTGTGAACAGCACAGAACTGGCTTTGCCGAGCGCAGACACCATCCCACGCCACACAGCCGAGCTGCCCTCTGCCGTGGGACTGGCTTATCCACTAAACACACGTGAAGCTAAGAAAAGGGAAAAGGGCTTGCTGCCTGTTCGGGCCTCTGGCATCAGTGCCCCACATGGGGCCGCTTCCGAGAACCTACCTGCTCCAGCTTTGGCCTTCACCACCTCCGTGCCAGCCTCCTGGATCCGCCCGGTGATAGCTGTGAGCTGGTCCTGGGGTAAGTCCACCTTGGGAGTGCACTGCAGGCCAAAGCCATGGGCGCACATGAGCAGGGGCTGCCGCCACTCCCAGACCCCACGCCCCCTCCCTGTTTCATGGCAGACCCCTGGCACCGCCACAGCGCGGGACACCAAGACCACCTTTGCTTTAAAGACAGTCACCTTTTTGGGAGGTGTAGTCTGGTCTCTACTAATTTTTTTTTTTTTAATGTTTTATTTATTTCCAGGAGAGAGAGAGAGACAGCGTGAGCAGGTCAGAGAGAGAGGGAGCCACAGACTGAAATAGGCTCCAGGCTCTGAGCTGGCAGTCAGCACAGAGCCCGACGCGGGGCTCGAACCCACGAACGGCGAGATCATGACCCAAGTGAAAGTCGGACGCCTAACCGACTAAGCCACCCAGGCGCCCCCTAATTTTTTTTTTTTTTTTTTTAAGTGGGCTTCACACCCAGAGTGAGGCTTGGAACTCACAACCCTGAGATTAAGAGTCACACGCTCTGGAGTCTGAGCCAGCCAGGCACTCCCGGTCTCTACTCATTTTTACAGAACTTTTAATACTTTGGACTAATTTTAGATTTAGCAAGGAGTTGTAAAAATAGCACAGAGATTTCCCTCACCCGGCCTACCCTGACGTCAGCGTCTCACGTGACCACTGTGCAACTACAAGAACAGGAAACCATTCCCGATACATTAACTCCAGACCTCACTCAGATGTCACCCACCTCCCCACGGCTGGCCCTTTCCTGTCCCATTTCTGATCTAGGACCCCAGCGAACAGTTATCCCAGCTCAGTCTACTCCCCAGTGGTCCTGTCTTCTGGGACACTTGTCAAGAGCACCGACTGCTCGTTTTGTAGAATGTTCTCAATTTAGATTTACAGGACGTTTCCTCATGCTTTTCCTACAAGGTTCTGCGCTTCCAGTGAGGACACCACAAACGCTGGGGGCAGGCCGCTGCGAGCACCTGACCACACTCACCCCCGCAGGTGTGGGCCCCGAGGTGCCGGAGCCCGACCACACCCCCACGGGCCACTCAAGAGCCCCCTAGACAATGGCTGGGCCATAACCACAGCAGGAGTCCTCTCAAAATACAAAGATGCTGAGTTTTTTGTCAGTCTGTCTCTGGTGCTCAAAGCAGAAGCCCTGAAAGGTGCTCATGATCCCTAGGCTTCCTGGCAAGGGGACGCGCTTACCTGAGAGATCAGGGGGATGATGGTCTTCCCAGCATGGCCGCCGATGACGGGAACATTGACTCGAGCTGGATCCAAACCCTGGCCACCAGAGTGGGAAGCTGTGTTAATTTTTAAAGCTCTCTGAGTATAAAATGTCACATCTACCTAAAGTACCAACGCTGGAAAAACCCACACAACTCAGAACAAAGAAGCCCCAAAGACCTAGTCCAGCTGTGCTTAGATTCCCTACCCCGGCCCCACCACACGGTGGAAGAGCAGTGGGGACGGTGCAGTGGGGAGTGACGCATCATTTGGGGAGGTCACTACAAGGGTCTTCCTTTACAGAGAGCAGAAAACTGCCATCAGTCTGGTTATCTTCTCAGAACCAAAGGATGACTGTCCTCTTCCCCAGAGCTAATGTCATTCTCCTAGCACAAGCTCAGACTCGTGTCCCCACACACTGTCACAGACGAGTCAAATTCCCTTGCCCTCATTCCTGAGCAAAATTCAAAAACAATTCCAGGCAACTCGGGGGTGAGAAGTCTGTCAACTCAATCCGTGATCAGGACAGAATAAAACTGAGTTGTAAGGGGTCAAAACACCACGGTTCTTTGTGGGGGCCTGCTAGAAAAGGCTGACTCATTTGTTAAGCCGGAGGCACAACGCCCCCACAAATCTCTGGACCAGGTATTTCTTAAGATGGTCAAAAAAAAGAATCTGGTGGGAGTTACAGGAGGGAAGTGAGCAGTCCCCAAATGCCGCGGCTGCTAAAGAGAGCAGCCCTCAGTTAGGAACCAGCCTTGCCCGGGAAGGGGGACCCAGCTGGACCAAGTTCCCGGAGCGGGAAGCTCACATGGAGGTGCCTCTGTGCCAAGGCAGTGTGCTGGTCACCAGGGACACAGGTGTGGACAGACCCCTGCTTCTGAGACTCACTCACTGTTAATTACAAGACAGACGCAAATGACGTCCCACTGTCATGTGCTAAGACAGCGACATGGGGTGGCCTCGGAAGGGGAGGCTCAGCCTGGGAGAGGCTTCCTGGTACAGACTTAATTTCATCCTGGAAGCAGCAGTAGGACTTTGCCAAAGAAAGTGTTTTCTAGGCTAAATGAGCAGAAGCCCTGGGTACAAAGAATATCTGTAACATCAGCAGAAATGCAGAGAGACGGTGGCAAAGGAGGCGAGAGATGGCTGAGAGGACTGAGGGAGGGTCCAGACGCTGGAGGTTTAAGGGCCAACTTTCATTCCTGATACAATTCGGGATTTTCTCAGAATGCCAGAGACCTGAGGTACAGGACAGTTCACTGGACTGAAGCCTGACAAGCGTTAGAGTCTCTGCCAGGGACCAAGATCCCCCTTCCTCCACCTTAAACAGAACTCCCCGGCTACGATAGCACCGTCCAGAACTTTCTGGGAGAACACAGCAGCTGCACATGGCTGAGTATCTGAGTATCTGAAATGTGGCCAGTGCAACGAGGACACAGATTTCTAGCTTTACGTAATTCTAAGTAACTGAGCCAGCCCTGTGTAGCAGGTGTGTTGCCACAGGACCAGGACTAGGGGGAAATGGCGTGCTTTGGCCAAGAGCTGGTAGCACCTCAAGAGCCCAAAGAGAGGGGCGCCTGGGTGGCTCAGTCGGGTAAGCATTGACTTTGGCTCAGGTCATGATCTCACGGTTCATGGGTTTGAGCCCCGAGTTAGGCTCTGTGCTGACAGCTAGCTCAGAGCCTGGAGCCTGTCTTCGGATTCTGTGACTCCCTCTCTCCCTGATCCTCCCCTGTTCACGCTGTCTCTATCTCTCTCTTAAAAATAAATAAAACATTAAAAAAAATTTTAAAAGAGCCCAAAGAGAATGAGCACCATGGCTTCTGTCAAAGTGGGCCATGAGCCTCAGGAAGCCTGGATGGCACCCTCTCGGCCTGTCCTCGGTCACACTAAGCTGAACGCAAGCTTCACCAAAAAGTGGGTTCTGACTCAGACAACCGTCCTACACGCCCGCACCAAACTGGTTACTTGATTACACTGGCTCTTGAATCCCAAGGGCTCCTCCATCTTCTGGATCTCTGGGACCCCCGCGCTTAGGACAGGGCTGGGGACACACTGCAGCATGAACTAAAGCAGGGCGTCACGCTTCAGAAGCAGACCTGCCTGGCGCATGGGGCGGGAGGGTGGTAAAACAGAGGTCAAGTGTCTCGTGTGTGCCCTCCTCACTCGGCCGTGTACATGACAACTGTTCCTACTTCAGAGGGGCCCCCTGATCTGCAAAGTCAGAAAAAACCAGCCCGAAGCTCAGGAGGGACACTTCTTGAGGTCAGAAGAAGTGTTTCTGCTGGATCCACAACCCAAGAATCGGAAGTTAGTGACGAGAGGCACCAAGGACGCCGGAACCCACCCCAGGATGGGCCTGGCTGCTTGGCTGGAGCCTGAGGAGCCACAGGCAACTGGCCAGATGCAAACTCACCAAGGCAACTTGCTGAGGCAACCCAAGAAGACAGCCAGAACTATAGACCAGGAACAACAATCCTGACATCTCAGGCCTTCTGGAAAGTTCCTTAGTTCTTCCTGTTTGCCAATTTTACCATTTGTCTAGCAATCAGGTAAATCCTGTTAGATCTAATTTTCAGAGGCAATGAACTTGGAGAGCACAACCCAGTCGAGCCAGCGAGAAACCTGGGAAAAAGCCTGGACCCTTGAGGTACCAGGGACGACAGACAGAGCCGAGTCCAGACTGAAGCCGGCCATGGTTCAAACGTGCAGGCGCCTGTGTGGACTGCCCAGGAAAACGTGAGCGCAACTCCCCCCTGCAAGGGCAAGCCCACAGAACACTGACGACTCCCAAGTTACAAGTGATGTGTAAGTGCCCTGGTGTCCTATGCCCATCGGTCAGCCAAGGACAGAAAGGCAACTTGAAAAATACCCGGCGCAGCTCTTACCTTCAGTTCTGCAATGAAAGTGTTGGCTCTGACAATGTCCAGGGTTGTCACCCCGAAGATTTTATTGGGGTTGTATGCTCCGTGCTTCTTGAAAACTTCCGCCGTGATCGGGATGGTAGAGTTAACCTAGAAGATCAAGGAGAGAGGCGTAACTTGCCCTGCTCTCTGAGAGGAGGCATGTGACCGAAGGACAAGTCTCTTCCCCAGACTACTAACAAGTCCTATGGTGCCAAACTGCCCCGCTGTTTCCAGGCAAGCCACCCTCAGGACAGAAGAGGTCACTGGGGACCGACTTCCTCCTCTCCCCCTGATGTAAACAAAGAGACCTTCATCACAGCAGGTGGTACTTTCCCCTAGTGGCCTCTGAACCCATGGCTCAGATGTGCACGTGACCTGCCAGCTGTCGACTTAGAACGTGAGGACTAGATCGTGAGGACGGCTCCACCAGACACCGCCCACCCCAGCTGGGAGGACACCTGAATGGCCGTTCCTGAAAAAGGACAGCAGTGTGCAGGGCGAGGGACTGATGGCCTGGGGTCAAGTCCCAGCTCTGCCATGCTGCGAGGCAACCCTGGGCAAGTTTTCTCAACTCCCAGAATTTGGTTCCTGACCAGAAACACACAGGAGACAAGTAGCCTATGAGGCTGTGAGGCTTATAGGACTTAATATACAGCAAATGCCGACACGTTGCCGGGCACATAGAAAAAATATAATAAAAACAAGAGAAACCAGCAGGACTTATATTAGGCATCAGGTTAGCTTCCCAGCAGCAGCTGCTTTTCCACAGCTGACTGGATGCCCTGAGGAAGGTGAGCTGGGTGGAGATCCACATCGCAGAGGCGCCAGGCACAAGCTCTGGGTGTCGGGTGCAGGCACGTCCCCAGTCAACACCACTGTGGCTGCACTTCCACCCAGAACCCGGCCCTCGGAGACCAGACTCACCCGAGGGAGGCACGGAGGGGGCTTCTGGGGAGGCATGGGGGCCACGCTGTCTTCTCAGGGAGGAGACAGCACGTGCGCTTTCAGGTTTGGAGGATAAGCTCCCTACAAAAACACGCCAGCAGGGCCTGCGGTGGCTGTGTAAGCATGACGGGGAGCCAGAAATGGCAAACCCCGAGTAGAATAGAGTAAAAGAAGTCAACAGGCCACAACCATCAGGGTTGAAGGGAGCCTTAAAAACAGACTTTTCTGGGGCACCCGGGTGGCTCAGTCAGTTGAGCGTCCAATTATTGATTTCGGCTCAGGTCATGATCTCATGGTTGTGGGGCCTGCTTGGGATCCTCTCTCTCTCAAAATAAATAAACATTAAAAAAAAAAGAGAGAGAGAGAGAATGGGACCTTTCAGGCAGAAAAACTAAGGCACAGGAGAGGAGAGGTGATTTGCCCAAGGTGCACAGTGGTGGAAAAACCAGGCTGAAAGTCCCCAGGTTCATCCCATCTCTCCACTGCAGCACCTTAACTGGGTATGTGTCCCTGCATGCTTTTGCTAATCACAAGCTTCCGGTATAGAATTCAGGGCCTCCCCGTCGGGCACTCACCGGGTTCGAAATGATGCAGATCATGGCCTCTGGGCAATGTTGGGCGCAGGCAGCAGTCAGCGTGGCCACAATGGAGGCATTGGTGTTGAACAGGTCATCCCGCGTCATGCCTGAGAATGATCCAATTCAAGATGTTCATGGGGCCCAGAAGGAATTGCCAAAGATGCGCCAAGTGCGCTGTGTGTTACAGCTGTTATGTACCCTGGGTGAGACAGGGTCCCTGTTCCAAGTCAATCTATCTCGTAGGAGAAACAATCTAGTGGGACAAGTGCCCAAGCAGTGGCTGGGGGAGGGGTGCAGTGTGGGGAGGAACCAGGGAGGGAGGTATCTGAGGAGGATCATCAAGGATCGGTAAGAATTCCCGAAGAGTGGAAAGGGCGCTCCACGTGGACAGCGGGCACGGAAGCACCAGACTGAGCAGGGGACGGATACAGCAGATATGTGTAAGGCTTTAAATGCCATACGAGGAAGAGATCTCTCTCTACCCCGCAGGCACAGGGGAGCCTCTGGAATTTTTCTCTGCCATGGAGACAAGGACTTGGTCCGGTTTAAAGGAAAACCACTTCCCCACCTCACCTGCAGGGAGACATGAGGCAGGGCTTTCAAACACACACCTGGCTTTCTCGGGACTCCTGCAGGAATAACCACCACATCACAGCCCTTCAGGCAGTCTGGCAGCTGCTCAGGTCCGAGGTAGCCTAGAAAATACGACCCCCACCCCCAGGACAGAGCAAGTTCACCATTTCTGATCTGGAGAGACGAGCACATCTGCGGGCACAGTGCTGGGAAGATGGCCGCCCCCACCCGGGTCCAACACGGAACGCAGGCCTCAAGTGCAAGGCCCACCTGTGAAGTGCTTCCTGACCACTAATGCCCATGACTGTGACAGTCCCAGCCCCCATCATGCTACTTTCCTCCAGCCACCAACTGCCCAGCCCCGACCCGTTCGGAATGGATCAACCCTCCAGGTTTTCCCCAAACCAAACCAAGTCAGGCACTTGTCTTTATCTGACCCGCCAGCACTGGAAAGGCCTCTCGGCCCCCAGTGCAAAGAGCTGCTTATTTCCCTCCCCAATCATCCTAACAACAGCTCCATTTCGGAATCAGATCAGAAGGCACACTGAGGGCCGTGAAAGAAAGTCGCAGAGCTGATAAAGCAGGACTCGAAGTGTTCGCATGTAGTTTGCTCGCTCCTAGCATCTGAGGGGAAAAGGTCCACTTTCAAAGATTTCAAGGGAAATTTGCTCCAATGACCAAAATCTGCTTTGCTTTGGACATTTTTCTTATTGCAGGACCTTTCTGAAGGCCTGAAAGAAACTGAGCAAACCAATTCAGAGACTATGGAAGGCACAAACACCTAAGTTCTGACAGCTGCCCTCCTGAGCTGTTTGCACCAGCTGAGGATGCGTGTAAACACCACCACACAGGGCGCTTCCACACGTCGTCAGCAGAGACAGATTACTACCACCTTGGTGGCCTGCAACTTGGTACCTCGTGGTAAAAGCTTTACATAGTCATACCTGCCGATTCTACTTTTGGAATCCTAAGAAACAAGATGTAAAGGTGAAGATGTTTGTCACAGCTTATAATTTGTATCTACAATAGAGCAAAACAGGAAGTAGCCCAACGGCCAACAGGATAGGCATAGTAAGTGATAAATTACGATACTGCTGTATATGTTTAATGTTTGTTTTTGAGAGTGAGTGAGCGTGTGTGCACACACGCAGGTGGTGGAGAGGCAGAGATAGAGGGAGACAGAGGATGTGAAGTGAGTTCTGTGTCGATAGCAGAGAGCCTGATGCAGGGCTTGGGCTCACAAACTGTGAGATCATGACCTGAGCTGAAGTTGGACGCTTAACTGACTGAGCCAGCCAGGCGCCCCTACAGTACTGCTTTAAAAATGATTTAACCAACAGGCACCTGGGTGGTTCAGTTGGTCGAGGGTCCGACTTTTGATTTCGGCTCAGGTCATGATCCCAGGGTTGTGGGATTGAGCCCTGTGTCAGGCTCTGCTCTGAGCATGGAGCCTCCTTGGGTCTCTCTCCCTCTCTCCCACTTGTTTTGGGAAAGTTCACTCTCTTTCTTAAAAATAAATAAATTAAAAAAAAAATAAAGGTTTAACCAAGAATTTGGTGACATGGATGAAATGGTATAAAGGTAAAATAACCAGATATATAAGAAGTCCTCTAAATTCCTCTTCCCCATCCTATTACCTTTCCAAATTAGAAAAAATTAAATATGGGAAGATTAGGCAACCTTCGTTTTTTTTAATTTTTTAAACATTTATTTATTATTGAGAAACAGAGAGAGACAGAGCATGAACAGGGGAGGCGCAGAGAGAAGGGGAAACAGAATCTGAAGCAGGCTCCAGGCTCTGAGCTGTCAGCACAGAGCCTGACGCGGGGCTTGAACCCACAAATTTCATGACCTGAGCTGAAGTCAGATGCATAACCGACTGAACCACCCAGGCTCCCCAACCTTTGTTTTTCTGAACGATGTTGCGATTAAAATTCTTACAGGCTCAAGGGGTACCTGGGTGGCTCAGTTGGTTAAGTAAGCCGATTCTTGGTTTTGGCTCAGGTCATGATCTTGCAGTTCCATGAGTTTGAGCCCTGCGCCGGGCTCTGCCCTGACAGTATGGAGCCTGGTTGGGATTCTTTCTCTCTGCCCCATCTCCACTGGCACTGTCTCTCTCTCTCTCTCAAAATAAATAAATAAAACCATAAAAAAATTTTTTTACAGGCTCAAGTCCAGAAAGACATTAATTATTTGTGAAATTCAATTTTACGATGAACATGGAAATGCCAAGTCTCTGATGTAGTTTTGTTGAAGGATTCTATTCTCCGGCGTGGATCCTGGTCTACTGGGGAGAACAGAAGCAGAGTCTCCAGGGTCAGGGTGCCTGGTACCTTTCACAGATGCTCTGGTCTCGATGTGGCTCAGATCTGCAGCCACTCCGGGGGTGTGAGCAATGTCGTACAGGGTCAGGCGGCTCACCAAGGGGCTGTTCTTGAGGAGAAGCGAAAGGGGCTGCCCGATTCCTCCGGAAGCCCCTAGCACGGCTACTTTAGCATTGTTCTGTAAAGAGGCACAGAGAAAGGGCGCTTAAAATAGAATCGGCATTAGAAGTATTCACGTGACAGCTTGTAAAATACTGCACTGGGCAGTGGTGCCAGAGAAGACACAATTGTCGTGTTTCAACCAGTCCAAAGGTCTAGTTTCCTTCTGAAGCCTGGTCTCAGGAAAATGGGGAACTTAGGTCTCTCGATGTCACAGTTCGGGTCCTACTGCACACACCCTCCTAAAGGGGAACAATTTTCACTCAGACCGCTGTCCCTGCAACCTGTAGTTTTAAAAACTATACGCAAACGCATCCGAGCACCTACCAGCAGGCCAGTCACTGTCCTTAGGGATGCGGGAATGAGGAGGAGCCCTGCCTGCTCTGGAGGGGACAAGGCAAAGGGCCAGCGGGCCAGCATCAAGAAGCATCATTGCCATCCTGGCTGCAACCTGGGGCAGGATTAGGAGGCTCCTTCCCCAGCAGGCAGGTTGGAGCTGCACCCCACACTTCGGGGTCTATCAAGATCCCTTGCCCAGGCCATCAAAACCCACAGAGGGCCAGGCTCCTTGACACAGGACAGGGCTCAGGCCTCCACCATTTTCGCTGGATCTTCCAGGTGATCCTGGCACTGGCTGAAGTTTGAGAATCATTACTGGTTCACGCCAAGCTATGCAGGAGAACAAACAGCAGGTGGCTCTGGGCGTGTCAACCAGGAACAGTTAAAACAGTGACATGGCTTGGGGTGCCTGGGTGGCTCAGTCGGTTAAGTATCCGACTTCGGCTCAGGTCATGTTCGACTCCCGCGTCAGGCTCTGTGCTGACAGCTACCTCAGAGCCTGGAGTCTGTTTCGGATTCTGTGTCTCCCTCTCTCTTTGACCCTCCCCTGCTCATGCTGTCTCTCCTCTCTCAGAAATAAATATTAAAAAAACAAACAAAAAAAAACCCCCCAAAAAACAGTGACATGGCTTGGAGAGATGACACTGCCTTGCTAACATCTAACAGGCTGGAGCTGCAAGAATTTTTCAGTTCATTGCTCACCTTACTGGAACTAAAGTCAAAAGACTTGACTTTCAACAGCCACTGCAGAGCTAAGTGCATCTGAATAACAGGCATCACCTAATCCCCTTCATGTTCTTGTACCCAGGAGCGGGATAGAGCAGTCATGTGACAACTCCATGTTCAATCTCTGAGAAACTGCCAGACTGTTTCTCAAAGTGGCTGCTAGTCATCCTTAAGGCTCACCTCCAATTCAGTGGCACGGACTTCCTGCCACATGCTAGACTGAGTTGCACATGCCAACAAGGCCTGCAAACTGAAAGAGGTGTGTGACCCGCGCCACACAGGCAGATGCAGGGAAGGGCAGAGGCACCAAGAGAACGAGCTGTTTGGAGGGGACTTTGAAGGACGAGTAGGAGTTTACCAGACGGATGCCGGGGGGGAAGAGTATGGAATATGGCCTACTGAAGGGAAGCAGTCCTCCATGGCTCGAGCATTGCTGGACACACGTGGAGGAAGGAAGAAGACAGGGCCAAAGCTGAGGGCCTAGCAGAGTATATCTGGCTCTTCTGGGCAAAGGGGGACCACTGAAAGGCCTTAAAAGCTGGGAAAAGTATGTCCAAGTCTGTGTTTTAAAAATTTTGAGCCAGAATGGAAGAAGCACTGGAGATCTGCAAGAACAGAGGCAGGGACACTACTCCAATAGTCCAAGCACGATTCAACGGTGGGATAAAGGCAAGCACGAAGGATGGGTGAACTATGAGTGATTCAGTCGCTCTCTCCCCCTCTCCCTCCATCCAGATGGCAAGCAGAGGGACAAATCTGGGATGACAGCTTCCTGGCTTAAGTAGACAACACTGCCTTTAAGCTTGGTCTGGAGGTCCTATCCATCAGCACTGGGATCAATGATAGCCACGAAGAAGGCACAAAAGGCAACACATAGTGACAGGGACAGAGCCCTATGAACACCAGCATAAAGGAGGAAGAGGAGTCTGTGAAGGATGATGACCAGATGAGACTTAAGGCCACCCCCACCCCAGCCATCCTGAAAAACTAACTCAATGACTGCCTCCTGGTGACCTTTCCTATGAAGGAAATGATGAAGCGGGATACAGGCCAAACACAGGCAACTTGATTCTTCAATTTGGGAAGGAAGAAAGGAAAAAAAGGACAGAAGAAAAGAGATGAAAGGGAAGGAAAAAAGGAAAGAAAAGAAAAGAAAGTCTGAGAAAAACAGACCTATTCTAAGCAGTGCCCTGAAGCTTACTCTCATTATACAAAAGGTACCCTTCCCCACTAAGGCTCACTCAAGGCCTAACCAAAATCCTCTGTGAGCTCGTTTCTACTGTGAACCAACAAATGAGAAGAGGGGGACTATTCCTGGCAGGCAGGCAGCTGCCAGGAAGGAGACAAACTGAGAAAACAGAGACAAGAATCCAAAGTACCAGATGTGGTCATCTAGGGTCTTTATACTATCATCCTAGATTGTTTTCTGCAGCAACCGGTGCTGGTAATTATGGATTTTGGTTATCAAAATCTCAAGCCAAACCCCAAACCAAAGCAACCACCCATAATGTGTCACCTGCTTAAGAAAGGTAAACTCTAAAAGGATATACAACTACAACTCAAATTCAGTGTTGTTTTTTTTTTAAATTGGTACTGTAAAGGGGGACCCCTGACTTCCCAGAAAAAGAAACGAGCCATATCAACCCAGAACCCAAGGCCTGGCAATGCCATCCACTTCCAGATCTTCAGTTATCACTCTCACATCTTGTGTCTTAATCCTTGGGACTCCCAAATTCCAACTCCCACATTCCCAGCTGTTAGACATTCCAGCTATCTAAATAAATGAATGTATGCTATCTCTCCCACCCTGTTCTCACATAGTACCTGTGTTCTACTATATTCAAACCCTTAGAACCATTTCCTGCCTCTCCCCTTATCAGAGACCCCCTGTTAGGACATGAAGGACGTGGCATCTGAAACACCTTCCCAACCTGTCCCTGATTTCTGTTCCTGTTCCATTGTCCATCTCAGGCCCTCATTTCCAAATCCGAATCATTCTTCAGAAAATTGACTTTTGATCATTTTACCTCCTCGCTCAAAAATCTCCTTGAAGTGCCTCATGCCCAGCCTGCTCAGCCTGGGTTCCAGGCCTGACTAGGGCAGCGGCTCCACCATGGAGCCCCAGGGAGATTACTTAAAAATAAAATAAAAAAGAGGGGCACCTGGGGGACTCAGTCGGTTAAGCGGCCGACTTCAGTTCAGGTCATGATCTCGCGGTTCGAGCTCCGCGTCGGGCTCTGTGCTCAGAGCCTGGAGCCTGCTTCAGATTCTGTGTCTCCTTCTCTCTGCCCTTCCCCTGCTCACTCTCTGTCTCTCAAAAATAAATAAACATTAAAAAAATAAAGAATAAAATAAAAAGGAAACAGATGGACCTGATGCCCTCACCAGGGTCCTTAAGTGAATCAGTCCCATAAGATAGAGAAGATGACCTCTCTGCTCCTTCCATTGTTTTCACTGTTGAGGTGAGGTCATTGTTTGTATGTTACAAGGTTTCATGAATTTAGTTAACATGTATAAAACCCCAGTCCTTCAGTAGTGGAATCTTTACAATGTGACGAGAATCTGTGGTATTGCAGAGATTATGGTATTACAGACATTAACTTGGTGATCTCTTACCTGCTTATCTATTCTGCACTGAGTGGCTGTCTACAGTGCACTGCTCAGCAACTTTCGAAAATGCATATAATACTTCCCTCATTCATATGTTTACTTTATGATATAAATCTACAGTTTCTTTTTGAAGTTGTATTTTTTGTGTCGTAATGTATATTAGTACAAACATGGAGAAATGAGCTCATTGGGGCGCCTGGGTGGCTCAGTCGGTTAGGCATCTGACTTCGGCTTGGGTCATGATCTCACAGTTCGTGGGTTCGAGCCCCACGTCGGGCTCTGTGCTGACAGCTCAGAGCCTGGAACCTGTTTCAGATTCTGTGTCTCCCTCTCTCTCTGGCCCTCCCCTGCTCTCTCTCTCTCAGAAATAAATAAAACATTAAAAATTAAAAAAAAATAAGCTCATCTTTCTGACTTACTCGAATACCTTCATCAATATTGTCACTTGTATGTTGAAAATGCATTTTATTTTAATTTTTTAGAGAGAAAGAGCGCAAGTGGGGGAGGAGGCAGAGAAAGAGTCTTAAGCAGGTTCCATGTTCAGCATGGAGCCTGGTGTGGAGCTCAATTCCATGACGCTGGGCCCACGACCTGAGCCAAAATCGAGACCATGCCCAACCGACTGAGCCATCCAGGCGCCCCTCCAATATGCATTTTAAACTCAACATTTCAAACTGAACTCCTGATATCCTCCCCCTGTCCAAACCCTCTCTCTTCCAGCAGTCTTTCCCATCTCAGCAATCAGTGATATCAAAGCCCAGAGTCTTCGTGTCCCCCACCTGGAGCCCTTCATTAAATCATCTGCAAATCCCTCGGTGTTACCTGTGATCAGTTCCCTCCCCCCCCCATTCCTCAGCACCAAGCTTCAGCACCTCCACCTGTCCTAAGTTTACTCCTTTTGGGCCAATCTCAAGTGCTACTTCTTAGTCATCTTAGTATCTCCTGCAGCACCCAGCAGCACGGATCTTGGCAAGCATGGATACTCAATGCTATTATTGTGTTCTTATTTTTCAAATGAACTGAATCAACAAGAAACTGACCTGAAGGACAGAAGCTAAAGCAGAAATCTGGACTAATCACCTTCCTTTTGGGTGCAGTACTTAAGAGGCGACGTGCTCTGGGTTCGCAAACTTTAGTTATATTAGAATCACCTGAGACACTTGGTAAACATACAAAGGTTCAGGTCTACACTCTCTTGAATGAACCCGGGCCTGGTCTGCATTAGCTTTCAGGTGATTCTGACACACACCAGTTTGAGAACCACCATCCTGGAAGATGGCTAAAAATAACTTAGGCCTAAGTACTTCCAGGCCAAGGCTTGGACAGTCACCACACCTGGGGGTAGGCCCAGTCCGCCCACAGCAGGAAGGAGCCTTCAAAAGAGTCCTTAAGAGGAAGCATAGTCTTTAGGTTCTTAGAGGGAAGGCTTGGTAACTCAAAAGCCACTGACAGTGGGCGAAAGACCTGGCTTTTAATCCTCTGGCTAAATGACTGGGTTACCTTGGACCAGTTACCTACCCTCGGCATCTCACTCTGTACTATGGACTTAATAATTACACGTTATTTGTGCGGATGCTACAAGAACAAGGTTAGTCGCTTAAAGTACTATAGAAAGATGCATACAAGCATAAATTACTTTCGCCCTACAGCCCGGGATTCTTAACCCTGAAGGAGTGGAGGCCCTCTGAGGGTCCGGGGGATGAGCTGGGGGGCTTCCCCCTCCACCTTTCTCCAGGGCTTTCTTTCAGCACTTCCCGCTCACTATCCGGGCCGGCCCAGGGCGCCAAAGCCGCGGGTCGGTACCCGGCCGCCTTGCGACCTAGGGCGGCCCCGGGGATCAGGGCTGCTCGCGAGCCCAGAACCCACGTGGCCCAGGCGGGGGGGCCTCTGTCTGCAGGCAGCCCCTCGTCGGGCCTACCTGGGCCGAGGTGCTGAAGCTGCGGCGGAGAGTGGCGCCGGCAGGACGGGCAAGGACGGACAGCATGGTTGTAGCGGGAGGGGCGCAGACCGGCGGGCGAAGGAGCTGGCGGAGGCAGGTGACACCAACGACCTCCACGGTGCACAGGGCCTGCCGGCTCCGCTCCGCCCAGCCTCGCGAGAGTGGCCGGGCTTCCGGCCCCGCCCCCCCAAATCTCGCGGTTTCACGTCCATCTCTAGGTTGTGGAGGAGAAGGAAGGCCGTGGGGCGACTCCTGCGCTCCGGAAGCGCGGTCAGGGCAGGGTCCTTGCGCGCGAAGCGTTCTGTGCGGCCGGTGGGGGAGCCGCGGTCGCGAGTGGGAGGGAGAGTTCGCCCCAGAGAGGTGGAAGAGGTCGAGATTTAGACTGGAAGAGCCTTAGAGGAGCCATTTTTCCAAGTGGGGCTCCAGACAGAGGCTCGGACGGGGAGACGGGCCGAGATCGCGCTACAGAACCGGCGGAGGGGGTGCGGTCCGGGCCCTAGACCTCAGCCCAGACCACCCAGCCTGCTCCGGGAGGCAGCAGGGACTCCGAGCTCTGGAAAGCTCTGGGGGAAAAAGGGGGAGAGGAGGTTGAGCCCTGGGGGGTGGGGTGGGAGGATGGGGTCCCCTCTCATCAGTCACTTCGGTGCACCCTTCCCTCCCCCAGCTCACGCACACGTACCGCCCACCCACCAGTGCCCTTGTCCCTCGAGGTGCACAGGACCCTCTGTTAGGGTTTACAGAACTGCGGACGAGGCACTGTCCTGCGAGTTTGAGGGAAAGCAGCTCCGTGTTGCAGAGGAGGAAACTGTTACCTACTAGGTGGTAACTTGCCTGGTCACCCGATCCCTACTCCTCAGGTCTACCTAGCCCGGCTGTGAACATGGCCGCATTGTTTCTGCTTTAGGTACAGAGAAACCGTGGCTTGAAGCCTAGTTACAAGTGGATTTGTTCAGAGTTTATCCAGACTTGAAGTAAAGCTGTGTTTCATGCTCACAAGGAACTTCCCACTTAAATGTATAAGCTGAATTAGAAGCTTTATTTCCCTCTCCCCCCAAATGTTTTCTGGGTGTACAGAGAGTTCCTTGCCCTCAAAAAGTTCAGAGTCCAGGGGCAAGTAGAGGTGCAGTAGGTTGTTGGTTTAATGAGATCTGCCCATTTTCTTACCTTTAAGGAGCTGAATCTAGTGGGAGAGCGGGGCAAATTGCAGGCAGAATGAAAAAGGCAACGCTAGGAGAGTTAGGTGTGATGGGAACAGCAGGTGCATCTAACCCACATTAGGGGTGGGGTGGGGGCCCCAAGAGGGGACCTCAGGATGCAACACATAAGCTGAGGAATTCAGGAAGAATAGAGTTACTCAGTGGGACCATTCAACTCCAGAGGAGGATCCTCGCCTGGGTGTGGGAGTGCAAGTGTTTGAGTGGAGAGGGAAGAGACCAAAGTAAAACCTGGGGCTAGGAAAGCCCAAATCTACAGTTGGTGAATAGATCCTCTCTGTTGGAGTGGGGACAGGCAGATGAGCAATGTCCTTTATCTTCTCACGAACTGTTTTCTGGTTAATTATTTACTCTGTGTGTTCCCACTAGAACTGAGACTACCTTGTGGTCAGGTATGTCTCTCATTTCTGAGTCTTTATTGTGCAGCAGGCTGAGAGTAGATCTCTGAATTTTGGAAGAGTTGAATTGTTTTTAGATGAGGCTGAGAAAAGCAGGTTGCAAAACAAACAAAAACAGATTGTGCAGGAGCTCTGAATGTTAGCTGAGAGGTTTATATTTTATTCCTTGGGCAGCAGGTGTTTACCAAAGGCTTTGATGATGCCACTGGCACTATGGGGAAGGTTGGACTGACCTTGGCATGCCAAGAAGTCAGATGGAAAGATGTGGAGGACAGGCAGATAGTTTGGGAGGCTATTCTAGAAGATGCTAAAGATCTGAGTTATGGTGACCATAGACCTGGCAGGAGTGGGACCAATGAGGGAGAAGTCTCAAGGGAAGAATTGATTCGTTTGTGGGTTTAAGAAATGAAAGATGGGGCACCTGGTTGGCTCAGTCGGTTAAGCATTCGACTCTTGATTTTGGCTCAGGTCATAATCTCCCAGTTCCTGGGATCGAGTCCTACATCGGACTCTGTGCTGACAGCATGGAGCCTGCTTGGGATTCTCTCCCATTCTCTGCCCCTCTCCAGTACGGATGTGCTCACTCACTCTCTCGTGCTCTCTCTCACTTTCAAAATATTTAAAAAACAAAACAAAACAAAACTGGCTAGAGGCAAAAAATAAAGAGCCCCGTTTTAGGTGTGTTGAATTGGAAGTGATGGCGAGTTGTCCACATAGAAATATCAGTGGACAGGTGGGGAGTCACTCCTCCTGTGGGATTGAATGAATGTAGGATTAAAACCCATGAGAGAGGCCAGGGCTGAAGGCATCCCTGTAGAAGGGAGAGGTGAGGCCCTGAGAAAAATGTGAATCATGGAGTCTCAGACTCCTATACCTGGGGCTCGATTCCCTCCCTCTCCCTGCCAAGTTGTCTACTCAGGTGGTCCCAAACAACTTGACTGCTGGAAAAGCCCGCCTCCCATTCAGTTCCAGCTGCTTCCCTTCAAGTCCCGAGATTGCTCATAACCATATCAGTAGCTACTGTATTCTGTGTGTACGTGTGACTGTTACACTGAGCATGCAGGGTCTCGTTCAGAAAGCCCACCCAGTCCTGAGACAGCTTTGCCGTCTTCCTTCCGCTTGCTTTATTTCTTTGCTTGCTCTCAGATCACCCCTGGTCGTCGGAACCGACTTTGTGCAATAGCTGTAATGTCCAGTTAACGTTAGTAGTCAAATCTCAAGTGAATCCAGTGTCAAAGCTTCTCATCCCCTCTTGGGCTTGCTTTAGGCTCCCATCCTTGGAAGGGAGAATACTTGACTTCTCCATTTCTCCCATCCTGCTTCCTCACACCCCCACCTCCCCTGTAAGATTGTGGCTTCAGACTGCAGTTGTAGGAGTAGAGATAGGGGGCAAAAAAGGTCCCTTTGACATCTGGCATTAGTGTTCTCTGAGCTTGACAGGAGTTTGTAGGTGATTATCTTCCATATGGTGCTTGTGTGCGTCTCTAGCTGCACTTCTTTTACCTAAGTGGTTATGCCTCAGTCTTGCCTTCAGTTGTTTGGCCCCTGGTTTCTAGAATTCCCAACATCTGCAATTGGCCCATTGTCCCTCCAAGGGGTCATCTTGGGCGAAGTCCCTTTATGATGGCTTGTAGCTGACCTCTTGCCCACACATTTGATCTATAGGAAACACTTATGCATCCTTTGCCCCAGCAAATCCTGGGGTGGGAGTGGGGGGTGCAAGGTACTTCAAATGCTTCTGCCTCTCCTTGCTTTGCTGACAGCTAGCCAGCCTCAGACTTTTCCAGCCTGGGGTCCAGCACCTGCCTCTGCCTGCACTAGCTTCAGAGGGCACAGGCCAAGCTATTCTAGGGATTTTCTTTCTGCCTTCATGAATTGTTTCAAGAATTGTGAATGCTGGAATTCAGAAGGATGCTAATGGAGGGGGAGAGCTTTGAGATGCTGAAAGGAGAGAAGGACTAGGTGGGAGAGGAAAAGCCAGAGGATTCCAGGAGAAAGCATGAAGCCCCCCAACCTGTGTGGGGTGCTGCTGGCTGGGAAGGCCTGTTCACACCCAATGGCCTTAACTTACTCCAGCAATAAATAGGAAGTGAGAGAAGTTGCTCCATGGGGACCCAAGGAGGGTTGAGGAGGTTTGGATAACAGTTATAGCAACTGGGAAAATTCTGGGCAAATGACCACTGAGAAAGGAATTAGCTGACAGCTGTGGAGGCCAAGCTGAATTCTTCAGTGTATACTTCCTGTGTGTCCAAGTCCACCTGGTTTCCACAACCAGACCCTAGACCAAGGTCAATGTACAGGCGGGGCTACACATACACACTCCTATCTTCACACACACCTGAGTATTCATATCTCTGAACACATAAACACGTGGATCTACACAGGAGATTTATTTTTATTGCCATATGGTTTGTGTATGATACAGTATACAGATCTTAAGTGTTCAGTTGGCTATTTTTTTTTTTTACTATTTACACCCTTAACCACCCCCAAAACAAACTACAGAACATTTTCATTATTCCAGAAAGTTCCTTCATGCTCCTTTCCATCAGTCCCCCAAGACTGCTGCCTCTGTCACCATAGTTTCATTTTGACTGTTCTTCGTTGTATATTTTTATGTATGATATGCACATACATTGACCCCTTTTTGCCCTGCCCCTCACGTACACAAGCCATACACATACATGTATACTGACCATTTTGTGCCTAACAATGGGCTTAGACTATGGTCATGGCTATTATATTTCTGCTATTGGATGCTAACCTATATATATGCTGGATATATATGCCATATATATGTATATATACAAATGTTACATGTGCTAACCTATCTTCAACCCTAAAATTGTATCTCAAACGAAGTAGTTTCTTTCAAAAAATTTTAAATTTATTTATTTTGAGAGAGAGAGAGTGTGTGAGTAGGGGAGAGGCAGCCTGAGGGATAGAGAGCATCCCAAGCAGGCTCTGCACTGACAGTGCAGAGCCTGATGTGGGGCTTGAACTCCTGAACCGTGAGATCATGACCTGAGCTGAAACCAAGAGTCGGACGCTTAACCGACTGAGCCACCCAGGCTCCCCTCAATTGAAGTATTTTAAATCTCTCCTTTCAGATCCTTGGAGATAAAGTAAAAAGTGAGAAAGGTGGTAATCATTCCACCTTGCATGGGAGTTTATTTTTCTCTAGGTGCTCTAGGATATTTTAAAACAGAACGGTATTGGGATAAATAGCTTTAACTTAGCTGTGGCTCATGCCTGCCAATTAACAGGATTTAGCTTCCAAGACATGTTCTGGCCGAACATGTAGGAGGTGGTGGACCGGCAGCAGCAGAGGCAGCAGGAGGCGCTGGCAAGGAGCTCCCAGGACCTGAGAGCCACCAGCGGTGGCCAATCTGACTCAGGAGCAGAGCCTTCGGTCTCCAAGATCAGCCAGAGGTCAGGGAAGTAGGAGCAATGCTGAGTCCAGAGCCCAGTCAGGGCTGAGGACCCGTGCCAGGGGAGCAGAAAGTGAGGCCAAGCCTAATCAAGGAGCAGAGGAGAAGCAAGTGCTGGTGGCTTGGTGGGAGGAGAGGAGACCAGATGTCTCATCTGTCTTTGGGAGACTGTTTTTGCAGTTCACCAGCCCCCACCTCTGATGGGTGAATTGCCTGCAGAGACCTGTCACTCAGGAATGCTAGGGTGCCTCTCGGGTGTGTAGTGCACCTGGGTTTGGGGACATGGAAGTGAAGGCAAAGGACAGGGATGTGGGTGGCTGGGTCTGGGCGCCTGGCCTGTACCTGTTGCTTCCAAAAGACAGAGATTCTGGCAATCCCTAACAGTAGGACCTGGTGCTCCTCTGATTTCGAGACCACTTGGGCAGCCTCCACAACCCTGCGGTGTTAGATCCCCGGGCTATGTGCTCTAGTTTTGTCAAGGTGGAGGCTGTGGTCGAGGAAAGACTGTGCCTGTGCTGGGTCCTTTGGGATCTTGACCCTCAGGCACCACCAAAGGCTTCCTCTACTTAAAAACTTCGGCAGTTCCCACCCCGCCCCTTGGCCCAAGATTCTCTGAATGGTGTGCTCTGTCTACTGGATTTGGAGCTGTCAGAGGCTCCTAGGTGAAGTTGAAAGGAGAGAGAGGGAAGGAGTAAAGGAACTTCTGTTTCCTAAGCGCCTGCTCCATGCCAGGGCCAGTGCTGGGTGATTTATGTCATCTCAATGTCACGTTCCTATAGCCTTTCATTGTAATCTCGTGTAAACTGCCTCACTTTACAGGTGACAGTGTTAAAGCCTGTCCCTGTATTTAAGCCTTGGTTGTCCTGGCACAGCCTCTGCTTCACGCTGAGAACCAGGGCATAGTGGGGTTAGCTGTGGACTCTGAGCCCTATCTGTGTAGCCCTCTGGTGCCTGCTCAGCCTGAGCCAGGAACCCACAGTCAAGCTTATGGGCGGCCTTCTCCGGGAGCAGGGAGCATTGCCTCTTCTCCACCAGAAGCAAATGCCCACCCGTTGTCCACCCAGACTGTGTGAGGCCGAGCAGTAGGCCAAGCTCTCTGTCCTGGAAGTCCTTTGAGAAGCCTAATGTGAGGCCCAGCCTCTGCCGGTGATAACCATCAGCCAGAATGGAAGTCCTCATGTGCTGGTCAAACACAGGGAGAGAAGAAGGGCCGTGTCTGGCCAGTTTCCAGCTTCCTCTCAGGCTGTGACAACCCCTAATGAAACATCCCTTCCTAATTCACAGTTTTCCCCGAAGATAGACCTTGTGTCCTCACTGGAGTGGAGTTCACCAGCCCAGCTGTGTCCAGGCAGCTCTGGGCTGACTGAGAGAGAGAGAGAGAGAGAGCGAGCTATACACACACCTGGTTTGGAGAGAGGCCAGGCCTCTACAGGGGAGGGTGAAGAACTTCCCTACTGGTGGGTGTGTAATGTGGCTCTGCTTGCCACCCAAAAAGCCATGTGGGTTTCCTGAACTGGTCAATTTGTAGGAAGATTGTGCCCTCTGACGCCCCTGAAGCCAGATAATCAAAGTGCTTCCACTGAGCACTTTTCCCATCTGCCTGCCCCATTCCCCTAACAAGAACCATCACACGGACACCCCCCACTCCCGCCCACCGAAAGTCTCAAAAAGCCTATTTCTGCTGAAAGAGTCCACAGGCGGATGTCTTAAACTTGCCATTTTGACCTTATTCTTTTGAATAGGCCATTAGGAAAAGGACACTTGATAGAAATAATCAGAGTCAAGGCTGCTAGGATAAACATCTGACTGAGGAATCAAATCTTTATTGTGAAATTCACACAAACACACACACACACACACACACACACAGACTTTATCTTGAGAAAACTAATTTTGGCCAAACCCCATTGTAAAAAATCAGATTTGGTTGACTATGAAATAAAATCAAGGAATTAAATTGGTTTTAATGGAACTCCTGAAGGAAAATACTTTTGGCAAAAACTTGTCAATATTAGCTTAATGGTCTGTGTAAAAGCTCAAAATGTCAAAATATTCTCAGGGCTTGACAGCCGAGCCAAGAACATTGTCAACCTTGTAGAAATAGGAGGAGCACCGAAAGAATTGGGAAGCCTTCCACCTGCCCAGGCTAGTAGTAGCCATGATCTCAGCTCACAGGGCTGCGTCCTCCTTCAGAACTGTGCTGTTGGGGTGCCAGTTGGTTAAGCATGTTTGACTTTGGCTCAGGTCACGATCTCCTGGTTGGTGAGTTTGGCTCTATGTCCAGCTCTCTACTGTCAGCAGAGTCCATTTTGGATCCTTTGTTGCCCTGTCTCTCTCTGCCCCTCCCCAACTTGTGCTCACCTCTCTCAAAAATCATTAAAAAAACCCAAACAACTGTGCTATCAGGTTCAGGAACTGTTCTTATCCCTCTCATACTTGATCAGTGGATGGAGGGCAGTTCTTACTTGACGAGGGAAGAGTTCTCCCTTAGGGAAGCAAAGAACTCTGGAGGAGTTGATTTGTGAGGCTAGGTTTTCACCTGGATGCCACTAGAGGCAGAGGAGGTGCCTGGGGGCGAGAGTGGGGACGTCCTTAGGTGCATCTGTGTGGCCTCAAGCCAAGATGACCCCATTACCGAAGGCAGGAATGGTGACTGACTATTCATTCAACGTGTGCGTATTGAGCACCATTCACCAAACATCGTGGGCGCTGGCTGAGCATCTGGTCCCTGCCCTCATGCCCCATACATTCCTGGAGGATAAGATTGGTGGTAAAGCAAACAGATGAGTGCAGTCGCGTCGAATGATGGCAGTGAGGTGAAAGACAAAGACACCCGCAATTTAAAAGGTCACCCCAAGTGCTGGGTAAAGGTTAGATTGTGGGGAGAAAGCAAGAAGCCAGAAGCGTGGTTGGGAAGTACAGCATCATCAGGAGAGAGAGAGTAGTACCTTGGTGTAAAATGTTAGCTCTGGAGCTGGAGCAAAGTAGATGGGTTTGGAATATGTTTAAGTACTAGAGCTAATAGATTGGATATGAAGGGTGGTGGGGACAGGGAGAGGGATTCGGGGTGTGGGCTTGAGTAGCTAGGTGGATAACGGTGCTGTCTCGAGGCTGAGGAAACCAAAAGAGAGCTGTTGGAGGTGTGGGCATGTGTGATTTAAAAGTTCTGTTTTGGCCGCGTTACGTTTGAGATGCTCATTGAAGGCATCCAAGTGGAGTCAAGGTCAATGGAGAGGTCAAGCAGGACAATGACTTGGGACTTAGTTTATAAACGGTATTCAAATCACTTGGACTCTAGATTTTTTTTTTTTTAATTTTTAACGTTTATTTTAGAGAGACAGGGAGACCGAGCATGAACAGGGAAGGGGCAGAGAGAGAGGGAGACACAGAATCCAGAGCAGGCTCCAGGCTCTGAGCTGTCAGCACAGAGCCTGACATGGGGCTGGAACTCGTGAACTGGGAGATCATAACCAGATATATCGAAATGTATCTTTTTGTTTTCAGTTTGTTTATTTTAAAAGAGAGAGAACAAGCAGGGGAGAAATGGGGGGGGGGGGAGGGAATCCCAAACATGCTCTGGGCTGACAGCGCAACTCCTGAACCATGCGATCGTGATGACCTTAGCGGAAACCAAGAGTTGAACGCTTAACTGACTGAGCCACCCAGGAGCCCCATGGACTTTCTTAACATGAGGAGGTAGAGCCTCCCACACAGAAGACCCAGTAGCAACAAACAGAGAGGGAGAAGAGAAGCCTGGCGGGTGGAGTATCCCTGGAATGGAGAGTATGGGGAGGGAGGGGTGCTGAACAGGGTTAAGTGCTAAAAGACTCCATCATTTGAGCTAAGTGATAATGGCTTAGGCAAGATGCACATTGTTGACGGACTTGATAAGAGCAATTCCTATGGTGTGATGGGCTCCAGGGAAAAAAGTTGCATTTCTTCCCTGTTCAGAATGTGTCATGTGTAATTTCATTAACCCACACACAAAAGAGAGATACTATTATCTTGTTTTTTTATGGAAGTGACAGTATTGCGATTACCCCCATTTTATAGAGGTAGAAACTGAGGCACAGAGAGGCATATTACTCCTCCCTCATCAGGCAGCCGACAGCAAGTGGCACAACAGGATTTGAACCTAGAGAATCTGGAGGTGAGGACGTAGAGGCAGCGAGCAGTCTCTGTAGAGGAGAACAGAGACGGCACTGAGGATGTTTGCCTGCTGATAGGAATGATCCATGTGGAGGTTGAACTTGGTGATGTTGGAGGGGAGGCTGAGAACCAAAGTCTGAGTTAGTGGGAAGGATCCAGGGCCGATGGTGAGGGGGTGGCCTTTCCCAGAAGCATTCTACTGGTAACTCTGAAGTGGATCCTAATTGTCCTGAGCAAGATTACCCCTAGACCCAACTTCTCTCTGGCATGCCCCCTGCTGGCCTCCAGAGGCCTGCTGGGTAACTCTTTGTGGCCCCCACCCTTGCCAAACGGCAGCCTCCCTGTAGGAAGGCGCTGCCCAGGCCCAACCTTCCTCCCCACCCTCTGGCCTTGGGGCACCAGAGCCCAGGCTGGGTGGGCAGTTCTATCAATACACATCAGTGATTCTCCACCCAACTTTGACCTCCATGATCCCTGTCCTAAGCCTACAAGGCCCTTCTACAGGGTCTTGGCTGATCACTCTCTAGCTGCTGTCACACTAGCTTCCCTCGGACTCTGTCAAGTACCGACTGTTCTTCCCTTCTTCACCCTCTCTCCCTTCTCTGCCTGGCTAAGTCTTGCACAGCCTCCTGACTCGGCCTAACAGTCCCATCTCAGCCCTCCATCTGCTCCAGCAAGATGAGGCCCTCCTGTTAGCTCGACCCCCAACACTGGATGCTGACCCTTGTGGTGCTTTTCCTGTTTATGATGTGGTTTTTGGCCCAATGTCTGTTTTCCACGCTAGGCTGTAATCTTGAGAGTAGGTCTATTTCACCAGTTATTTCCAGTGCCTGGTATACAGCAGGTGCTCAGTAATGAAATGAAAGAAGAAAGGAATTGGTGACTGCATTATAGCCTTATAGCCTACTTGGTATTTCTCTGGCTCGGATATGCTGTGTACGATACTCGATTCTCTGCACGCATTTTACTACAAATTTTTGAAGTTTTCCAGATTACCTTCATGATTATTTTCATCTTGGTTTGAAGGTGTGTTAAAGAGTTTAATACAGTATCTTTGGCCATCCATTTAAAATAAAAAGAGGGAGACTCCTGGGTGGCTTAGTTGGCTAAGCATCCAACTTTGGCTCAGGTCATAGATCTCACAGTTGGTGAGTTTAAGTCCTGCATCAGCCCCTATGCTGACAGCTCGGAGCCTGGAGCCTGCTTCAGATTCTGTGTCTCCTTCTCTCTCTGCCCCCTCCCCCGCTCACACTCTGTCTTTCTCTTTCAAGAATAAATAAACATTAAAAAATATACAAAAAATAAAATGAAATAGGGGCACTAGGCCACTAGGCTCCATGCTGAGCATTGATCCTGCTTAAGGTTCTCTCCCTCCCTCTCTCCCTCTCTCTCTACCCCTCTCCCCCGCTTGCTCTTGCGCTCTTTCTCCCTCTAAAATAAAAAAATAGGGGCGCCTGGGTGGCTCAGTTGGTTAAGCATCCGACTTTGGCTCAGGTCATAGATCTCACAGTTGGTGAGTTTAAATCCTGCATCAGGCTCTATGCTGACAGCTCGGAGCCTGGAGCCTGCTTCAGATTCTGTGTCTCCTTCTCTCTCTGCCCCCTCCCCCGCTCACACTCTGTCTTTCTCTTTCAAGAATAAATAAACATTAAAAAATATACAAAAAATAAAATGAAATAGGGGCACTAGGCCACTAGGCTCCATGCTGAGCATTGATCCTGCTTAAGGTTCTCTCCCTCCCTCTTTCCCTCTTTCTCTACCCCTCTCCCCCGCTTGCTCTTGCGCTCTTTCTCCCTCTAAAATAAAAAAATAGGGGTGCCTGGGTGGCTCAGTTGGTTAAGCATTCGACTTTGGCTCAGGTCATGATCTCACGGTCTGTGTGTTCGAGCCCCGCATCAGGCTCTATGCTGACAGCTCAGAGCCTGGAGCCTGCTTTGGATTCTGCATCTCCCTCTCTGCCTCTGCTTCTTCCCTGCTCATGTTCTGTCTGTCTGTCTGTCCCACAAAAAAAAAAAACATTAAAAAATAAAAGAAAAATAAATAAAATAGAGGCACTAAACTTGTACATTAGTGATTCTTCCCAGTAGGATGGCTGGTTTGGTTTTGTGTGAACCAATAGAGCTTTACAACATCTTGAATCAGGTCACAAAACTGTCGCGATTGACTGAACCCAACTATCTCTGCCTATTGGGTAAGTGCTTTAAAAAAACAAAACAAAACTATGTTGCATTAGTGTCCTTCAAATACGATTTTTGGTGAATTGAGAAATCTCTGGGGCCGAGGGAATACATGACGTTAGAAAACCTTTAGATTCCTTCAACATAGCTTAAAATGATGCTACTAATTGTCCCGTGACTTGGAAATCATTCCAGATTAAGTCTAGAAGGTCTTGAAAGACCTGTGTTCTTGTTGAGCGAAACATTTTGAACCTCTAGCAAATACATAGTAACGCTAATAAATGCCCATGTACCCACCACTCAGATTCAACCTAACATCAGGTTACACAGATACAGGTACAGATAGATGTACCCCTCTATCTACCCCAACCTGATCCCATTCTCCTCCACTCCAAAGATGATGGGTTCTGTATTTTTTACATTTTTACTATAGATGCAAGCATCCTGAAATAGTGTGTGACCTGATCATTTATACAAATTGTACCGTAATGTACAATCATTCTGCAGTTTGCTTTTTCTTAAAATTTATGAGACTTCCCTCCCCTCCCCCAAGTCTAAATGTGAAGATCTGTTAACTGTTAGGGTAGTGCCCATTACTAATCAGTCGTGATGTGTTGCTTGCGTTGTGTTTCTATTATGAACAGTATCTTGTGCGTCTCTTATTCACGGGCAAGAACTTCTTCAGGGTATCTAACTAGAAATAGAATCGACAAGTTGCAGATTCCGCATTCACTACATTGTTGTGAAATTTCCCACCAAAAAGATGATCATTTTGCATTCTTATCATCAGCGCAAGACGCATACCTACCAACACCTGATTCTGTCAGCCTTGAAAATTTTTGCATTCTGATTGGTGTGAATTTGTATTGATTTTTTTTTCTCTCCCAATTAAAAAAATTGCAATAAAATACGCATAATATAAAATGTGCCATCTTGACCACTTTTGAGTGTACAGTTCAGTGGTATTAAATATGTTCATAATGTTGCACGGTATTAGCTACACCATCATCCACCTCCATAACTCCTCATCCTGTAAACTCTAAAACAAACTGTATACCCATTAAACACTAACTCTTCATTCCTCCCATCCCTTAATCCCCTGGAAGTCACCATTTTCCTTTCTGTTTCTATGATTTTGACCATTGTAGGTCATGTAAGCAGAACCATACAATATTTGTCTTTTGTGACTGGCTTATTTCACTGAGTATCCTCATGTTGTCCAGGTTTATCATGTTCTAGCACAATGCAGAATTTTCCTCTTTAAGTCTGAATAGTACTCCATTGTATGTTTATACCACATTTTGCTTATCCATTTATTTATCAACAGACATTTGGGCTGCCTGCATGTTTTAGCTATTGTGAATGATGATGATCATGGGTGTACAAGTATTTCTGAAACCCTGCTCTTTATTTATTTTGGGTATGTAAATAAGAAATGGAATTGCTGCATCATATGGTGATTCTCCTTGTGATTTTTTTGAGGAACTGCCACATTGTTTTCCATAGCGCCTGCACCATTTTACATGAACACAAGGGTTCACAAGTTTCTAATTTCTCCATGTCATTGTTAACACTTGTTATTTTCTTTTTTTTTCCTTTTTTTTTTTTTTTGAGGGGGGGATCATTCTAACAGGAGGAAGGTAGTATCTCTGTATAATTATGATTTGTATTTCCCTAATGATTAGTGATGTTGAACATGTTTTCGTGTACTTATTGGCCATTTGTATATCTTCTTTGCAGAAATATGGGATTGACTCCTTTGCCCATTTTTGAATCAGTTTTTTTTATAACTTTGAGTTTTACGAGTTATCTACATATTCTAGGTATTAATCCCTCATCACATTTAATGGTCATCAAGTTCAGTTTCTCGTTTCTTTTCCTTTTGTTGCTCATGCCTTTGGTGTCCTATCCAGGAAATCATTGCCAATTCCAATGTCATGAAGATTTGCCCTATGTTTTCTTCTTCAGGTTTACACTTTTAGGTCTTACATTTAGGTCTTTGATCCATTTTGAGTTCATTTTTGTATGGCGTTAGATAAAGCTCCAACTTCATTCTTTTGCATGAGAATATCTAATTTTCCCAGCACCATTTGTTGAAAAGACTGTCTCATTCTTAGTCTCTTGAGATTTTGTATAAATTTTAGGATGGGTCTTCCTTCTTTCCTTCCATGTCCTTCCATGTTTGTTTATTTTTGGGCAGATATAGTGCAGAGCCCAATGTGGCACTTGATCCCATGAACCCTGAGACCATGACCTGAGCCAAAATGTAGTCGGCCACTTAACCAACTGAGCCACCCAAGCACCCCAGGCTTTTCTCTTTCTATATATAAAAAAAAAATCGTTGGGAGTTTGATAGTGCATTGAATCTATAGATTGTTTTGTATAATATTGACATCTTAGCAACATTGTTTCCCAGTTCATGAACACGGAGTGTTTTTCCATTAATTTGTCCTTTAATCTCTTTCAGCAACATTTTGTAGTTTTCCATGTCTTTTACCTCTTTGGTTAAATTAATTTTTAAGTATTTTATTCCTTTTGACATTATTGAAAATAAATGATTAATTTCTTAGATCATTTATTGTGAGTGTGCAGAAATACAACTGTTTTTTGTGTGTTGACTTTGTATCCTGCAGCTTTGATGAATTCATTTGTTCTAGCAGGTTTGTTTTGGTCAGATCTTCAGGCTTTTTCAAATCTCCTTGAACTTTACAGCACAAAGAATATATCTTAATGTATGGAATTTTTAAAAGTTTATTTTTTTTAGTAATTTCTATAGTCAGTGTGGGTCTCAAATTGATGAACCCAAGATCGAGAATCACCTGCTCCTCCAACTGAGCCAGCCAGGTGCACTTTAGGGTCGTTGTTTTTTTGTTTTGCTGTGTGTGTGTGTGTGTGTGTGTGTGTGTGTGTATCTTTTGTCTCTTACACATATAAGATGATAATATCTGCAAACTGAGATGATTTTGCTTCTTTTACAGTTTAGATGCCCTTTATTTCCTTTTCTGTCTTTTTTTTAATTTTTAAATTTATTATTGAGATAGAAACAGAGCATGAGTGGGGGAGGGGCAGAGAGAGGGAGACATAGAATCTGAAGCAGGCTCCAGGCTCTGAGCTGTCAGCACAGAGCCCGACATGGGGGTCGAACCCATGAACCGTGAGATCATGACCTAAGCTGAAGTCAGAGCCTTAACCAACTGAGCCACCCAGGTGCCCCCTTTATTTCCTTTTCTTGCCTAATTGCTCTGGCTAGGGCTTCTAGTACTAGGTTGAATAGAAGTGGTGAATGTCCACATCCTTGTGTTTTTCCTGATCTAGAGAAAATGTCTTTAGTCTTTCACCATTGAATATGATGTTTGCTCTGGGGTTGTTTTTTTTTTTTTTTTTACATATGATTTTAGTATGTTGAGATCATTCCTTTTTATTCCTGGTTTGCTGCATGTCTTTATTATGAGAGTGTACCGCATTTTGTCAAATGCTTTTTCTCAGCAGTTGGAATGATCATGTGGTTTCTTTCTTTCATTCTGTTGATGTGGTGTATTACATTGACATTTTGGTGTGTTGAACCATCCCTACATTCCAGAAATAAATCCCACTTGTTTATGGTATGTAATCCTTGTAACATGTGGCCAATATTTTATTTTGGAAATTTTTTTGCATCAGTGTTGATACTGGAGTAGGTTTTTGTTTCTCTGTTTTTCTTGTAGTGTCTTTTGCTTTGGTATCAGGGTAGTGTTGGCTTCATAGAATGACTTAGGAAGTGTTCTTTCCTTTTCAATTTTTTCGAAAAGTGAGAAGTATTGGGGTTAGTTCTTTACATATTTGGTGAGAATTCACCAGTGAATCCATCAGGTCCAGGGCTGATTTTTCTTTATTAAATCAATTATATTTAAAAAATTTTAAAGTGGGTTTTTTTTTTTTTTTTTTTTGAGAGAGCAAGAGAGTGCATAAAGCAGGGGAGGGACAGAAAGAAGGAGAGACAGAATCCCAAGCAGGCTCTGTGCCATCAGCACAAAGCCCGATGTGGGGCTTGAACTCCCAAACTGCGAGATCATGACCTGAGCTGAAACCAAGGGTTGGATTTTAATAAACACATGAAAATTTTCTTTATGAAAATGACTAGATCTCTAGGTCAGGAATTTCAAAAGGCTTATCATCTTTCAAGACCATACACTGAATTCTAAAGTGTTAGGTTGCTAAGGAGCGATGGATGAGATCTTTCCTGGGATCAGCTTTTGGTTAGATATTGGAAAGACCCTTCAGAGTAGTGGACTGGGGAAAGTACAGACCAGGGAAAAGCCTTAGTGCATGCACTGTACTGGCTTATAATTCTGCTTTGGGTCAACTCTACCAGTGCGAGAATATATACGTGAATTATAATAATATGGAATATAATTTAAACTCCTCTCTATGAACATACATCCTGTATAGATCCAGCCTGATAATTAGAGTGGTTGAGTGGTCTATGCAAGGCTTTATTTTTTTGGGGGGAGGGGGTCAGGAGATTTTTTTAACTTTTTCAGAGAAAAAGCACAAGCATGGGAGAAAGGCAGAGGGAAATGGAGCCTAAACTGAGCATGGGGCCTGATGCTGGGCTTGATTGCATGACCCTGGGATCATGACCTGAACTGAAATCCAAGAGTCAGGTGCTTGAGTGCCTGGGTGGCTCAATTGGTTAAGTGTCTGACTTCGGTTCAGGTCATGATCTCATGGCTTGTGAGTCTGAGCCCCACATTGGGCTCTCTCTTGTCAGCACAAAGACTGCTTCGGATCCTCTGTACCTCCCCACCCCTCCCATTCCTCCCCTGCTGGTTTTCTATCTCCTTTTCTCTCTGTCAAAAGAAATAAACTTAAAAAAGGAAAAAAGAAGAGAGAGATGCTCAACCAATTGAGCCACCCAGGAGATTTTTGATTATTGATTCAATCTCCTTACTGGTTATAGGTCTACTCAGATTTTTTTCTTTTTTTGTGATTTGGTCTTGGTAGGTTTGTGTTTCTAGGAATCTGTCCATTTCATGTAGGTTATTTATTTGGCGTATAGTTGTTCATAGTACTATTTTATAGTCTTTTTTATTTCTGTAGAATTGGTAGTAATGTCCCTACTTTAATTTCTGACTTTAGTAATTTGGATCTTCTCTTTTTTTTTTTCTTAGTCCATCTAGCTAAAGGTTTATTGATTTTTGTTTATCTTTTCAAAGAGCTGACTCTTGGCTTCATGGATTACTTTAAGTCAACATCACCTGGGGCACATGTGATGAGGTCTGTGAGGGTTGACCTTTGTATCTGCATACATATGCACAATAGTTTCCAAAGCTGAAGACCACATGATTATAGAGATTAAAACAAATAAAATGGCCCTTCTTGGAAGATTAGAGCAACACATCCTTTTGTTTGTTTGTTTAGAGAGAGGAGGTGCACAGCATGAGTTGAGGGGCAGAGAAAGGAGAGAGAGAATCCCAGGCAGGCTCCATGCTGTCAGCACAGAGCTTGATGTGGGGCTTGAACTCCTGAAACCATGAGATCGTGACTTGAGCTGAGATGAAGAGTCAGGCACTTAACCTACTGAGCTACCTGGGCTCCCCCAATCCTCTTGTTGATAAGAAGCTATTGAAACGCCCAGAGTTTGAGAGACCCCAAAAACAGACCACCAGAGACCAGAGTCAAAGCCAATCGGCAAGGGTCGTTTATTTGCAGGTTCAAACCCGAACCTCCGCGCACTCGTCGCTGGTGACGCTGAGAGGCCCCGAACAAAGCCTTCACAGCCTTTTTATAGACAGGAGTAAACAAGTCGAGGGGAGGGACAGGGGATCTCTATGGTTACAGGTTTGTCATTGGTTGATATTTAAATGTGAACATATACCACATTTGATTGGTTCCCGCCATCAGGTTTTCGGCGGGATCCAATTACAACATTTAGGATACCTTTGAATTTAGCCAATCATAGAGCGAGTCTAGTCTTGTTCGGCGACTAACGGGTTAACTTCTCTCTCCCTAGGCCCTTCCTTCAGTAAGGCGGAGGGTGGCTGCTGGCCTTTCCTGATTGAGTGTTGCCAAGGTAGTGTGGTGGAGTGATGTGGTGGGCAGTTTCTTCGGCCTTGGGCAGTGTGCAGCTGCCTGATAGTTCCGGGGAGGCTGAAACTCAAGCCTTAAGCAATGGTACAGAAGCGGAAGGAGCTAGTTAGGTTTTAGTTTCCCGTAGTGCAAGCACTTGTACAGAAGCAGAAAAGCTGGTTGAGTTTTTGGTTTAGTTTGTCTAGGCCCCTCACTCCAAGGAGCCGGCACCGATGCAAGTACAAAAGGGTCTTTATTACAAGCTTGAGCAGGGGCTCACCCAGCCTGCTGGTGTCATGGCAGCAAGGTGAAGCCAAGAACAATAGCGAACAGGACTTTTAAGGAGTACGGGATGGGGGTGTTACAGTACATGTAGCATCATCACATAAGCACCAATTACAATTACAGCTTCGACCATTCAGTGTCTATGAGGTGTTCATTACTTTTGGTGGGACCCAATCATGACTTTTGAGAATCCTTTGAAAATGACCAGTTGTGAGGTGAGTTTAAAGGGCCCACATGGGGTTCAGACAAGCAGTGAGAAATTGGCTAGTTTGTATCTGCAGTTTCCAGCCTTGACTCAGACCATAGGAATGTTTCTATTTTTTCTTCTTGATTAGCTGAACTGAGGGTGGTCTGAGGATGGCTTTAGCCTTGAACAGTCTGAGGCTTTTCCTGGGACTGGGACTGGGGCTACGTGCAGCCCGAGGTTTCTCTTAATGGAGGACTTAATTTTTGGCTCTTCACTATAACCGAACCCAGTTTGTCTGCCCACCAAGGCTCAGCATAGCCAGTCCTACAGGAAGAAAAGGGTTTGAGAACAGCTAAATGACAGGAGGCAAGCCCCAAATCTGCCTTCCTGAAGGGGAAGAGAAGAAGTGTTTTATAATCCTAGGGATTGGGATTTCATACATATTGATGAAAAGGATGGGGAAATTTAAGAGTGTTTATGAGGAAAGGTGGAGCTTTCATATCACACAAATGTATGTTAACATATATCTCATGTTCACTTTACAGTGGACACAACATCAAAATGAGGCAAAATTCAGGAGGTCGTCTTAGGACACAGAGAAGGGGCTGTGTGCATACGCCGAGAGCTGGATGGGGTTTGGGGCTCTTATTTCCAGTAAGGAATGCAGGGCTTTGCATGTTCATAGGCTGGGACCCTATCAGTGACTTTGAGTCTAGGCTTCTGCAGAGATAGTACTGGATTTATTGGGAGGTCTGAAAAAAAGCAATAGCTGATAAGGAAGAAACAGGCCTCTGAAAAACAAGCTTTAATTTCCTGTTAGTTTCAACCTTGTTAACCCTGTGGAGCACAGTTTCAAAGCCTTACCAAAAAAACTGTAGCTTTGGGGTGCCTGGCTGGTTCAGTTGGAACAGCTTGTGACTCTTGAAAGATCTCAGGGTCATGAGTTCAAGCTCCACATGGGGTGTAATCACTTAAATTTTAAAAATGTCTTTTTTTTTTTTCTGAGAGATTGTGTGAGCAGAGGAGGCAGGGGGTAGGGGGGTGGGGGAGGATCTTAAACACGTTCCATGCTCCGCGCCAAGGCTGATGCAGGGTTCAATCCCAGGACCCTGGGGTCATGATCTGAGCCAATATCAAGAGCCAGATGCTCAACTGACTGAGCCACCCAGGCACCCACAAGTATTTTTTTTCAGAGGTACTTTTTCCTTTTTCCTTTTTTTAAAAGTTTGTTTCTTTTGTTTTATTTTTGAGAGAGCATGCGGGAGGCTATGAATGGGGTAGGGGCAGAGGGCAATGGAGAGAGAATCCCAAGCAGGCTTTGCATGGTTAGTTCAGAGCCTGACACAGGGCTTGAACTCCCGAACTGTGAGATCATGACCTGAGCCAAAATCAGGAGTCGGACACTTAACTGACTGAGCCACCCAGGAGCACCTCTTTTTTTTTTTTTAATTGAGGTGAGGTTGGGTCATTATCTTTGGGTCGTGGGATCAAGCTTCCATTGAAGCCTGCTTAAGATTCTCTCTCCCTCTGCCCCTCTCCCCGACTAGTGCACTCACTCTCTCTCTTTCTTTCTCTAAAATTAAAAATTATATGTTAAAACATCTTGAAACTGTCTTTTGAATTTGTATTTATATTAGTTAAAAGTGATCCATTCATAAGACTACCTAGAATTAGGCTTATAATCTCTTCTAGTATTTCTAGTTTATGACTAGTTACTAAACATCGGTTCACAAATAACAGGTTCAGTTTTTCAAATTTTCTGTTCCCACTTTTGTTGAGAAATAATCAATATACATCACTGTGGGAGTTTAAGGCATACAGCATAATGGTTTGATCTGCATATATTGTGAAATGATCACGGTAGGTTTAGTTAACATCCATCATCTCTTATAAATACAATAAAAAGAACAGAGCATTTTCCTTATGATGACAACTCTTAGGGTTCACTCTTAAGAACTTCCCCACAGGGGCACTTGGCCAGTTCAGTCAGAGCACGTGACTCTTGATTTCGGGGTTGTGAGTTTGAGCTCCAAAGTGGGTGTAGAGATTGCTTTTAAAAAAATCATAAAAAAAGTTTCCCACATCTTCTACAATGTTAGCTATAGTCCTCATGTTATACATCATAACATGTTCTTTGTTGTTGTTGTTACTTTATCAAAAGGGAAAATTGTAGCTTCAGTCCTGTCCAGTCAGGGGAAAGGGGAAAACTGGGGAAATAAAAGATTCCAGCAGTTCCACACAAACATCACATTTGTCAAATGGAAGAACTCCCACTGAACCAGATGTTCATATTATTAAGATACTCTTCATTGACATAATTTTTTTAAATGTTTATTTTTGAGAGCACAATTTTTGAGAGACAGGGAGGGGCAGAGAGAGAGAGGGAGACAGAGGATCTGATTCCGGCTCTGTGCTGACAGCAGTGAGCCTGACGCAGGGCTTGAACTCCTGAACCATGAGATCATGACCTGAGCTGAAGTCAGATGCTCAACAGACTGAGCCACCTAAGTGCCCCTTGTCCTTTTTAAAATAATGTTTCTTTTCAGGAGTGAGAGTGAGTGGGCATGTGTGAATGGGGGAGGGGCAGAGAGAGAGGGGAAGAGAGAATCCCAGACAGGCTCCACACTCAGTGCAGAGCCTGATGGGGGGGGTTGATCCCAAGATCATGACCTGAGCCAAAATCAAGAGTCTGATGCTTAACCCACTAAGCCACCCAGGCGCCCCTCCTTTTGTCCTTTTTGATCTCTTTTAACCATGGACATGATTTTTTTTTTTTACCTGAAAAGATTCCTCCAAAGGAAGAAATAAACAAATCGTGTTTCTAGTAGAGAAAAATTTATCTAACTTTTCATAGTAATGGCCCTTTAGACTTCTCAATGCCCTCTAGAAACATCTTATGTTTAAAAGGAAGAAACAACTGGAAAGAAGAGAAGACTGGTTTCCCAACAGCCACCTATGTTCCCACCCAGTGTGCGTCTGTTGTTTGGGTTTGCAGGAAGAGAGGCTGCGGTTTGGCCTCTGCAGAGAGCAGACAGTCCCCCTTCCTCACTGCTCCTGGTCACCGCGATTAGAGGTGCAAACACAGGCAGAAAACCTCTTGGATCTCCAACTGTGGGGATCTTAATTGCCTGATAGTCCCCAACACTGTGCTTTAAACGCCTTCTTCCCAAGGGCACACTTCCCACATTGACTGTTTCCCACCTGCCCCCACTGGCCCCCATCCCCTATCAGTGACCAAGAGCAGCAGGGATACTTAAGTCGAGCCCATTCCTACAAAAAGATCCCTCTGCTGGGTGTTTTTGACTTGAAGATTCCCCATAGCTTTGCCAAAACTTCCTTAGAACTGTGCTGAAGTCTATGGACCTACCTTCCTTCCCTCCTTCACAGGGGTCATCCCTGCATCCTGACTGCTAGCTCTCGGTCTCCTCATTTTCCCTCACCAATGTTTCCCTTAATCAAACTCGTGTATGTCTTATTTGATACTGGTATTTGCCCTTGAGAAGACTCAGGCTACTGCAAATCGTACAGAAATTGGGGGAGCTGAGAAAACAGATGGCGAGATGCGATTTTTTTGCCTCACTGCTTGGGAATAGATAAGGTGTTGAGGATCCTGTCCTGAATGATAGATGAGCACAGATCATTTCTTTTCCCCACTGGCCCTTTATCACTCACAGGGTCATGTAAGGAACGGGCCTCGATTTCTATTTTCTTGTAGCTTTTCATGGTTTTATAAGATTTTTCTGAATTATTTCCTATATGCACATCCATTTCTTTTTTATAAATTTTTTTTTATTTACTGTGTGTGTGTGTGTGTGTGTGTGTGTGTGTGTGTGAGAGAGAGAGAGAGAGAGAGAGAGAGAGAGAATCCCAAGGAGGCTCCACACTGTTAGTGGGGAGACCAATGTGGGGCTTGATCTCACAAACTGTGAGATCATGACCTGAGCCAAAATCGAGTTGGACACTCAACTGACTGAGCCACCCAGATGTAGCAGGATTCTCACACAAGAGAGTCATGACATGGAGGCTTTTCTTTCCAGGAAGCAACTTTATTACTTTATTACAGCCGGTGTCGCTTAGTAGGGTTCATATGCAAAGAACTGAGCCCTGAACACCACGTGGCATGGTTTTTTATATAATTTTTTACTTCTTTGTCTCCCATATATGGTAACACACAAACATGCAGTCTGATCAACGTGGTCTCATGTTACAAGTTTGTGAGGGATGTCATCACATACACGAATAGCAAGGTTGCCTTGAGATTTTTTTTTTTTTAGGGAGGGGACCCTACCACATTCCCCCTTTTGATGCTCGGACCCCTCTATTTAGGGTCAAAGAGTATCATTTTGGTTTATTTTTATGTTTTATTTATTTCTGAGAGAGAGTGTGTGAACAGAGGAGGGTCAGAGAGAGAGGGAGATACAGAGTCTGAAACAAGCTCCAGGCTCTGAGCTGGCTGTCAGCAGCTGTGGGGCTCAAACCCACGAACCGTGGGATCATGACCTGAGCTGAAGTTGGATGCCTAACCGACTGAGCCACCCAGGTACCCCTCATTTTGGTTTAGAGATTTATATTTTTATAACATCATAACATGAGTGGACATCTTTTTTTTTTATTTTTTTTATTTATTTATGGCCTTAATGAGACTGGAGGCAGACCATACAACCAAGGGAGCTAAGCAGGGTAAGATTAAGTATCCTCCTAAAATTAGGAGAATAATTCCTTTGAGGTTTTGAATCCCCCAAGAGTTGAAAACCATCCTCCAAATAACTCTCTGGGGTTCCAACTCTTCCAGGTCTGGACTGGGACATAAGTAATTTTTCTCATTCGATCTGTGATCTCCTCTAGGACTTTTCCCTCATCCTCTATCTGTAGGCAGCAGTTGTTGAGGTTAAAATTTCCACAACCGCCTCTCAGAAGCAAGCACGTAATCTAAGGCCAAGCAATGTTGATAGATGGCATTGTACATTTTGGTTTGTTGCTTGGCTGGTAAGTTAAGAGCTCTGGCAGTTTTATTGGTTATCATTTTTACAACTGCTTGCAGTCTACTTATGTGGTTTAGCGTGTACACACGGGAGTGTGGCAGCCCCAGGACCCATCCTGTGCCCGGGTGACAGGGCCATAATATTGGATTATACACGCGGGAGGCCATTTATTATCTTTTTAATTGTTAATTGTATCTTTTTTTTTTTTAGTCTCCCTGTCTCTATATACTTGAATTCCCAAATGTTTTTCTCTGGCAAGCGGGAGTAGGAAGAAAGATGGACGAATAGTTTTCAGCGCATATGACCCTGACCAGACTGAGGGAAGTATAATATAGCTGCCCTTCCATATATCTAGTACAGAGTACAGTCCACCCGGGATTTGCCATTTGATGGCTGTGTTGACATTGTCTCAGGCCTCTTGGAGATGAGAGAAGTGAGACAAGGGCTGGGGATCTGGCTCCAGGTGACCTGGGGTCCCCACCATTGGGCCTTCTGGGCAGTTGAGGTATAAAACCTTTGGCCCAGGCATGTTAAATTTCCAACAGGGATGGTGAACTTTTTTCCCCATGAGGCAAGACAGTTTTTCCAATAATGGAGCTTTTGAGAAGCCAATCCCCAATAGTAGGACTGGAGTATTTTGTTTTACTTGTGGGGAATCTAATTTTTTTAGTCTCTTATGGCCATTGTTTTCCTATGTTGGTACCAACGAAGTATCTTATCCACAAAAGGAAGGTGAGCGTTAACAGAAACCCCTCACCACAGTTTTAGTTGGCCGAAGGGGCCTTGGCCAATCCTATGGCAAAGAGTCGAGGAAGAATCACAATAATAGTGAGAAACAGGGGTGCCTAAAAAATGATAGTTAGAAGCAAGGCATGACAGTGCATCACAGTGAGATGCAGATCTATTTATCTAGAAAATAAGGGCAGTCTTTTGTTTCACTGGACCAGCGATTCCTCAAGCTTCTGCTGTGCGTAGATCAGTCTGCTTCTGCAGTGACTCCATCAGGGCTGGGGTCTCCTGGGGCCTAGGGGGTTGCAGATTGCTCCTTCTGTAGGGTGAGCTTGCACGGCGTGGATGGGTCAGGAACACACTCCCAGTCTGGAGATGCCGGCTTCACTCTGCTGTAGTGAATCCGGGGACCCACTTTGGCTACCTTTACTGCAGTAGGGATGCATAAAATGACAGTGAATGGGCCCCTCCACAGGGGTTTCAGGGGCTGGACATTTGATTCCTTTATCCATATTGCATCTCTGGGTTAAAGAGGTGAGCGTTTGTAGTCAGATTTACAGGTAATCATTCTCTGACCCAGTGGTAAAAGGTGGTTAGGGCAAAGCCAAGGGCCTGCATCTGTTGTTTTAGGGTTAGATTGTCTCACTTGGATTCCCCCCTTATGTCCCTGATAATGGGGGGGGGGGAGTGTGCCCATAAAGGATTTTATAAGGAGAGAACCCCATCTGTTTCTTTAGCCTCCCACTTGCAGCTGCAATCTGCCTCCCTGAAGGTGCCTTATTTCTCCCTAATGTTACCCCTTTCCCTGTTTATTCCTCCCCTGGAACAGGGCCTGTACCTGCTGTTGGGGAACAGGGATAATGACCGTTCTGCCTTCTTCAAGCTGATGAGGGACAGTGCAAGGGTCCAGCAGTGAGAGGCTACCCAAGGGTTGGTCAAGTGGCCCATAGTATGGTTTTCCAGGAAGGCTGGCAGGCATGAGGCAGCATAGATATTAGTAGACATAAAGAGAAAAATGCAAAGTAAAGATTATACTGACCAAGAAGATGATACGTTGAGATAATGTCTACAGTTTCCAAACCTGTGAAATAATCTAGGAGAGACCCTGACTGTGTAAACAACATATGTCAGGGACTCTTTCATTACCCAGCTAATGGAGAACCAGGATCAGTAAGTAATCAATTGTGGCTCTATTTTCAAGAGTTTGGCCTTAACTTAATTCAAAAAATTTTTTTTAATGTTTTTTAAAAATTTATTTATGAGAGAGACAGCGTGAGCAGGGGAGGGTCAGAGAGAGAGGGAGACACAGAATCTGAAACAGGTTCCAGGCTCTGAGCTGGCTGTCAGCACAGAGCCCGACTCGGGGCTCGAACCCATTGAACCGTGAGATCATGACCTGAGCCGAAGTCAGACGCCTAACCGACTGAGCCACCCAGATGCCACTAATTAAAAAAAGTTTTAAAGCATTTAATGCTTGTGAGGTGTTATTTAGAGCTTTGCTGAGTAATAAGCTTTATTTTGATGTGTAAAATTTTTTCAAGAGCCAGAAGTTCTACTAGAGAATGAGTCAAGGCAGCCATTTACCATTATTAATTTGTATTTTTAGGTGAGCCAAACCTGAGTATTATTTTATAAAGTAGAATTTTTATTACTTTTTATGCCTTGTTTGTCTTGTAGGGGAAAGCTCCTACCCAATTAGTAAAAAATATTAACCCATACAAACCGATGTTGGCTTTTCTTTTTCTTTTTTTTTTTTTTTTTGACCTTGGCAACTGAGTGAGACCTAATTGTTAGTCTTTTCCTGGATAATCTCCAGTTCCTTGATTTTCCAGGAGAGCAAGTTTGTGGTTGAAAGGATTGTTTTTAAGACATATTTCATAGCCTGATACCACTTGCAGAACTGTCCTTGACAATTTCTTTTCCCCAGCAAACGTCCTTTGAACCATTTGATAAGTTTTGTCCCTCCCTAAATGAAAGGTCTTATGCTGTGTTTTAATAATCTTTTAGCACTGTGAGCTTGGTAGTAGTAATTGCCCTGCTCTGTTTTAACCATTCCAAGGGCTGGAGACGGTGTTTAGGAGTCAGACCCCAGTGTATTTATTTATTTATTTATTTAGGGGGAGGGGAGAGTAAGTGGGATTGAGTCTCCTTTAATAATTGATATAGCAGCAAATTGCTTTTCTGAACCCTGGTCTCTGTAGTCTACAATACCCAGTAATTTTCAAAAGGTCACATAATTGTTTATCTGTCCTGAGTTAGTAGCACCAGTCTCTCATTTAGTTATAATGTCCCTTTCTAGCAAGGGAGTAAGGCTCTCTGGCATTATCAGGAAAGAATGAGGAAAAAATTAGGTTTTCCCATATACATCCCAGGGGCTGAGAGAAAAATTAGAAGTTTTCCAGAGGTGCTTCTAATAGTCATGCTGCATTTGGATAGTTGGCCTGGAGTAGAAAGGAGGACAGAAAAGGGAGCTCTGGTGTTAAGGAAATCAACCAGTTCTTCTGTATTTAGAATTACTGAGGTTCTGGGTTTCTGACAGACCATTGGTTTAGGGGAGCCACCGTGAAGAGCCCCAGGTTCCCGTTAGTCCCTTCCAGGGACTTGGTTATCTGAGCCTTCATAGATTGAGGTCCTCGACATTCAGATCTCCAGTGACCGTTTCCATATCAGGGGCATGGCTTATGGGGTTTTCTTTCTTTCTTTCTTTCTTTTTTTTTTAATGTTTTATTTATTTCTGAGAGAGAGAGACAGCATGAGCAGGGGAGAGTCAGAGAGAGAGGGAGTCACGGAATCCAAAGACAGGCTCCAGGCTCTGAGCTGTCAGCACAGAGCCCGATGCGGGGCTTGAACCCATGAACTGTGAGATCATGACCTGAGCCAAAGTCGGATGCTTAACCTAACTGACTGAGCCACCCAGGCGCCCGGGGTGGGGGGGAGTTCATTTTGATTGTCCCCTCTGAGGATGTTCTCATTTAGTGCTCTGAATGGCCATAGAGATGGCACTTGGTGCCAGGACCTCGGGAAGTCGGTCTGACATAGTACATAAGGCCACAACTAAGACCCTAGATTTTTTTTGTTTTTAAACCTTCTTTTCTGTTTTGTTTGTGATATACCCAATTGGCCGCTCATAAGAGCTCCTCCATGCTTCCTTTAAGGCCAACATCCAATTTTTGCATTTTCTCTGAATATCTAGGGCTGATTGAATGACAAATTTGTCTTTTAAAATTATCTCAGCCTTAGGGGCGTCAGGGGAGATAGCCATATATTTAATGGGAGCCTCCTTCAACCTCTCCAGGAAGGCCCTCAGGCTCTCATTTTATGTTTGTAAAATAGTGGCTAATTTAGCATAATTTAAGGGCTAAATCTTAGATTGCCTCCATTTTTTTCTAAAATATCTGTGCCATTCAGAGTCTGATTTAACAAAAGCATATCTTTTCAGATCAACTCAAAAACATATGTAATATTCTGAAAAGCTTTTATAAATGTATCCAATTAGAAAACTGACCTAAATCTCCTTTTATCTATTTTAAACCTTGTAAAGTTTTTGTTGTTCTGTTTTGTTTTGTATTTACCCCTCTGTTTTCTGCCTGTAGGACCTTGGGGGTAGGACTATAACCAAGCAAGCTTTTCTTGGTTGTCTTAGGATGCACTAAGTTTATTTTGGCTCAAGAGTAACTTACATATTGATAACTGGCCATTGAGGGAGGGGGTTAAAGGGCCAAAGTCAAGGTCTTTTCCCCTACCTTTTTTAACAATGCCCACACAAATATGTTTCAGCCACGTGGATATCCATTTTGGCATACAATGGGCTAAGCTTAGTAAAGTGGCTCCCATGTATCTTAGTAAAAGCCCTTTATATATCATCCATCTCTCATATGGCAGAGGCATCCATTTCTCTAGTAAACAAGAACAGCACAAATGTGGAGGATTTGGAGGCTGGCATCAAGGGTATTGCCATCATTTTCCCAGCCTTTGGATCAAAGGAGGAGGAATTTTAATCTTAATCCTGTGTACTTTTAAAATCCACTTATTTTAACTTTAGTCCATCTTGACCATATATAAAATTTATTTTTAAAGATTATCCTTCACAAGCCTTCTACAACTTTTCTTTGGCATTTAGATTTTGTCCCTAGCCATTTTCCTCCAGATAACCAGTCTCATTTAGGATAAAATCACTTTTTTTTACCTTTAACAAAAATATATTTCCATTCCTTATATCTTTCTTACATTACCTCCTACTTTCCTACATACAGGGTTGCTTTTCTTATTTTCAATAGTCTTAAGTACACTTAGTAGAATTTTAACTGCTAGTAGCCTTGGTCTCCAGTAAAAACTAAGTAGTAATCAATTGTGAACTCTATGTTATATCAGAACCTTTTTAGATGGCAAATTTATGAATCCATTCAGCACAAAGCATGTTTCTCAAGAGTTCCAAATGTCCTTACTTTTTTTGCAACAAGTCAAAAGCACAAACCTACATCTAGTAATTAGTGCTTTAGCTTCTTATCTCCTCAGCTTGCCAATGAGTTCAATTTCAATTTATCACACAAACAAAACTTTTAGGTTACCAAGGACTTTGAAAGCTATCTTAACAATTACCCATGAAAACTATGAGACAGCCAAAATTAGCCATCACTTTCAGTCCTCCTTTTGTTAACAAATTGGAACAGAGATAACATGAGCTTATTTGACCTTCAGCAAATCTAGGTAGAATACGCGTTTCTGTTTTGTTGTTGTTTTTTTAATGTTGATAAACATTGTCTATCTCAAATCAACAAACTTAAATGAACTTAAACACTGAATACATTTTACTTGAGTCCAAGTAAGACACTTTGTTCCCCATGGTTAATTTTTACCTGGAAAGTTAGTGGGAAAATCCGACTTCAGTGGTCTTTGCTCCTCAACTTCTAGGGTAGGAGGAGGAGCTGACCGTGCCTGAGGCATTGAGGAGCCAGTTATGCAGCGCCCCCCACCCCTGCCACCCAGGTGGTACAGAAAAGGAGTGGGGGAAGGGAGGGTGAAGGAGGAGAGGTGCCAGCAGAAGGCAGAGAAAGGGAATTCCNGTTCCAAATGTCCTTACTTTTTTTGCAACAAGTCAAAAGCACAAACCTACATCTAGTAATTAGTGCTTTAGCTTCTTATCTCCTCAGCTTGCCAATGAGTTCAATTTCAATTTATCACACAAACAAAACTTTTAGGTTACCAAGGACTTTGAAAGCTATCTTAACAATTACCCATGAAAACTATGAGACAGCCAAAATTAGCCATCACTTTCAGTCCTCCTTTTGTTAACAAATTGGAACAGAGATAACATGAGCTTATTTGACCTTCAGCAAATCTAGGTAGAATACGCGTTTCTGTTTTGTTGTTGTTTTTTTAATGTTGATAAACATTGTCTATCTCAAATCAACAAACTTAAATGAACTTAAACACTGAATACATTTTACTTGAGTCCAAGTAAGACACTTTGTTCCCCATGGTTAATTTTTACCTGGAAAGTTAGTGGGAAAATCCGACTTCAGTGGTCTTTGCTCCTCAACTTCTAGGGTAGGAGGAGGAGCTGACCGTGCCTGAGGCATTGAGGAGCCAGTTATGCAGCCCCCCCCACCCCTGCCACCCAGGTGGTACAGAAAAGGAGTGGGGGAAGGGAGGGTGAAGGAGGAGAGGTGCCAGCAGAAGGCAGAGAAAGGGAATTCCCAGTTTTAAATCTTGTCAGCTCAGACAAAGGAGCAGACCTTAGGTTTCTTTTGTTTTCCACCAGTGGAATTAGTCAGTCTGTGTCAGTCCAGAGAAGACAGGGAACTTCCCCAAAACAAAAGGAGTTTTGGCAGCTGCTTAGGAATATTCCCTGAAGTCTGTATTCTGAGGTAGTATAACCAGCGACACTTGGCTCTAATTATTATAGTTATTGATCCAGAAAATGAATGAGAGACCTGTCCCCATACACAGCTACACGGCAACTCCAACCTGCCACCCCAGTGCCTTAGAGTTGCAGCTTCGTTCCTCTTCCCTTGTGGAATTACTAGTGCAACCCTGGGAGGTGATCAGGCTCCCCTTCTGTCTATTACAGGCAGGTCTACTAAAATGAACCTGGGTTCTTACCAGTCTGACAGGCGCTCCCTGAGCTGGTTCCTGGGCCTCACCGGTTCCTTTAGCGCACATGGGGTCCTCACCCCAGTACGTCGGGAGAGCTAGTCTCCTGCGGATCCAGGGGTCCACTGGCGCCAGGTAGCTGCCTCTCCCTGTGCCCTGAGGTTTGCCTCTCCAGTGGCAAAGGAGGTGGAAGTACACCATCTCCAAATCCCGTATGAGCCACCAAGCAATGTAGCAGGATTCTCGCACAGAGAGTCGTGACACCGAGGCTTTTCTTTCCAGGAAGCAACTTTATTACAGCCGGTGTCTCTCAATTGGGTTCGTACCCAAAGAACTGAGCCCTGAACACCACGTGGCATGGTTTTTTATATAATTTTTTTCTTTTTTGTCTCTCATATATGGTAACACACAAACATACAGTCTGATTAACATGATCTCATGTTACAAAATCATAAGGGATATCATCACATACAAAAATAATAAGGTTGCCTTGAGATCTTCCTTCCTTCCTTCCTTCCTTCCTTCCTTGGACCCTACCATAGAGGCACCTCTGCACATCCATTTCTTTCTTTTTTGAAAAAAATTTTAAATGTTTGTTTATTTTGAGAAAGAGAGAGAGGGACTCTGTGAGTGGGGGAAGGGCAGAGAGAGAGAGGGAGACACAGAATCCGAGGCAGGCTCCAGGCTCTGAGCTGTCAGCACAGAGCCCAACGCAGGGTTCGAACTCCCCAACTGAGAGATCATGACCTGAGCTGAAGTCAGATGCTTAACCGACTGAGCCACCCAAGTGCCCCTGCACATCCATTTCTTTAGTCTCTGTTGCTGATTTGTGAGTTCTGGTAGACACTTGGATCATTAGACATTACCACAAGTCTTTTCTTTTTTGAAATATTATCCCCCCTACTTTTATAGCTCATTATTTTGTGTGTGTGTGTGTGTGTGTGTATGTTGTATCTAGCAATCTTGATGTGCTATCCTGTTAATCCTAATTGTTTATGGTTCTTTTGGATTTTCTTTCCTTTTTTAAAGTTTATTTTGAGAGAGTGAGAGAGAGAGAGAGGAGGGGCAGGGAGAGAGGGAGAGTGAATTCCCAAGCAGGCTCTGCGCTGTTAGTTCAGAGCCTGACATGGAATTCAGACTCAGAAACCATGAGATCATGACCTGAGCCAAAACCAAGAGTTAGAGGCTTAACCGACAGAGCCACCCAGGCACCCCTCTGTTAGGTTTTCTATATAGACCATCATATTTATCTATATATAATGACAGTTTTATTTCTTCCTTTTCAATTCTTCTACGTTTTACTCCCCCCACCACCCCGCTTATCTCCTGGCATTGCTGTGCCCTTTGCTCTCTTGTGTGATGTTACACAGGGATGTTTTATCTTTTTCCCTACCTTTACCTATTTGCTATGATGTTTGCTGTAGCTATTTAGTAATTTTTTCCAACAGGTTAAGGAAGTTCTTACTAAAGACTTTTTTTTTCATGACATGAATTGAAACTTTTGCTGCCAAAGGTTCCAAACAGACAAAGCAAAACCAATGAATCACTGAAGTAATAATAAGTAAACATTTATTGTACACACACACACACACACACACACACACACGGAAAAGACAGTTTGTAAACTGGGAACATTCAAACCAGACTGAGATAAGGCTCAGGGGTATGTTTGCTATAAAGCTGCATAGTGGGAAAACAGCATTTATTTTTTCACAGTGATTGGTCATAATATTACAATATTTTTAAAAATTAAAACATTTTTTTTTTTTTTTACAAATGTTTGTTTTTCAGAGAGAGAGAGAGAGAGAGAGTGCTAGAGAAAGAGAACCTAGGGGCAGAGAGAGAGAGGGAGACACAAAATTTGAAGCAGGCTCCAGGCTCTGAGTTGTTAGCACAGAGCCCGATGCAGGGCTGGAACCCACAAACTGTGAGATTACGACCTGAGCCCAAGTCGGACATTTAACCGACTGAGCCACCCAGGCGCCCTCCATAATATTACAATTTTCAATTGTTTCCTCTTATCCTTGGGAAACAGTTCAAAGTTTGCTTATCATTTCCAGAGACCCAAGCAAGACACGATCCAGGTCAAGTTAGCTTTGTAAAATAAGCTGACTTAAGCTTTGTTTGTTTCACTGAACTGATTTTATCTGCTCAGGGACTTTGCAAGGTTGGTCTGTTTCTGATTTTAACAGATCTATCGAAATAAACATAGTTTTTCTCCTTTTTAGAAGTTTTTGTTCATTTTGAAAGAGAGCACAAGAGAGCAGGGGAAGGGACAGAGAAAGAGAGAGAGAGAGAGAGAGAGAGAATCCCAGGCAGGCTCAGCACTGTCAGCTCAGAGAGCAGCCCGATGCAAGGCTTGAACTCTGGAACCGTAAGATCATGACCTGAGCCGAAGTTAGACGCTTAACCAACTGAGCCACCCAGGCGTCCCTTTAATATCTTAATGTGATTTTTCTAGTATTACATAGTCCTTACTCTGTCATCACATATTGTGTCCACACCATTAGATTTGACTTATGATTTCTGACTTCCACATCCATATTAATGAGTGAAATGAGCTTACAGTGTACTATACTTAGTTTTGTTTGTTTTTAAACAATACAGACCATGTATCTGACTTCTTTTGCTCATGATTCTGTTAAGATTCACTCAGAGGGTGCCTGGGTGACTCAGTCTTTTGAGCATCCAACTCTAGATTGTGGCTCAGGTCGTGATCTCACAGTTGTGGGATCAAGCCCTGCGGTGGGTTCTGAACTGGGTGTGGCACCTGCTTCAGAACGTCTCTCTCCCTCTGCCCTTCTTCCCTACTCATGTGCGTTCTCTGGAAAACAAAAACAAAAATTTACTCGTAATGTTACATTAGCTACATGTAGTTGGTTCACGTTTGTTGCTCACACAGCCCACAGGTAAACAAAGCCAGACCCTCCTTAAAAAGGTAAGGACAGACTTTAATCAGTAATATACTGTTGCAATAGGAAAGAGTCCAGTGTGCATTGAACTCTGCTTTGGATGGCAGAGAGGTCACTGGGGGTGATTTAAGGGAGTGAGGGAGGGGGTGGGAGAGGGAGTGTGGGACTCAGGGGACTGGGGAAAGTGAAAAATTATAGGAAGTGTAGGGGGTGTGGTCCGTGTGAAATCCATCTGGGTTTGCTGACTGGAGTTTATCATGTTAGACTCCTGCCCTTCCCCGGAGGCTGGGAGACAGGGGACCTCCCTTCAGGTGTTGGCTGGGCAAACAGAAAATCCTTTTGGTAGACTCCAGTTTTCTCAGGCAGGTAGTTTAAGGGAGGCTGGGGTCAGGCTAGGGATGTGGCCTTGAGTGGTTTCTAAAGATGTCTTTAATGGGGCACCTGGGTGGCTCAGTCGGTTAAGCATCTGACTTTGGCTCAGGTCATGATCTTGTGGTCCGTGAGTTTAAGCCACACGTCAGGCTCTGTGCTGACAGCTCAGAGCCTGGAGCCTGCTTCAGATTCTGTGTCTCCCTTGCTCTCTGCACTTCCCTGACTCGTGCTCTGTCTCTTAAAAATAAGTATTAAGATTTAAAAAAAAAAGAGGTCTTTAAAGTAAAGATATCCTCACATGTCTGAGGTTTCTTTTTTTGTTTTGATTTGTTTTTTCATGCATGGACTTACAAGTTCTTTATAAAATAAACTCTGGGTTCAAGTCTTTTTGTTACTTGTATTGCAGATCTTTTTTCTCTGTGGCTTGCCATTTCATCTTCCTTTTTTAAAATTTAATTCATTTTATAAATTTACATCCAAGTTATTTAGCATATAGTGCAACAATGATTTCAGGAGTAGATTCCTTAATGCCCCTTAGCCATTTAGCCCATCTCCCTTCCCATGACCCCTCCAGAAACCCTCTGTTTGTTCTTCATATTTAAGAGTCTTTCATGTTTTGTCCCCTTCCCTGTTTTTATGTTATTTTTGCTTCCCTTCCCTTATGTTCATCTGTTTTGTATCTTAAAGTTCTCCTATGACTTAAGTCATATGATATTTGTCTTTTTCTGACTAATTTCATTTAGCATAATACCGTCTAGTTCCATCCACGTAGTTGCAAATGGCAAGATTTCATTCTTTTTGATTGCCGAGTAATACTCCGTTGTATATATATACCACGTCTTCTTTATCCATCATCCATCGATGGACATTTGGACTTTTTCCACATTTTGGCTACTGTTGATAGCACTGCTATAAACATTGGGGTGCATTTGCCCCTTCGAAACAGCACACCTGTATCCCTTGGATAAATACCTAGCAGTGCAATTGCTGGCTTCTAGGGTAGTTCTATTTTTAATTTTTTGAGGAATCTCCATACTGTTTTCTGGAGTGGCCGCACCAGTTTGCATTCTCAACAGCAGTGCAAAAGAGATCCTCTTTCTCTGCATCCTCACCAACATCTATTGTTGCCTCAGTTGTTAATGTTACCCATTCTGACGGGTGTGAGGTGGTTATTTCATTGTGGTTTTGATTTGTATTTCCCTGATGATGAGTGATGTTGAGCATTTTTTCGTGTGTCAGTTGGCCATCTGGATGTTTTCTCTGAAGAAGTGTCTATTCATGTCTTTTGCACATTTCTTCGCTGGATTATTTGTTTTTTGGGTGTTGAGTTTGATAAGCTCTTTATAGATTTTGGATACTAACCCTTTATCTGATACATCATTTGCAAGATGATCTTCTCCCATTCTTTCGGTTACTTTTTGCTGATTGTTTCGCTGATTGTTTCCTTTGTTGTACCAAGCTTTTTAGTTTGATGAGGTCCCAGTAGTTCATTTTTGCTTTTGTTTCCCTTGCCTCCAGATATGTGTTGAGTAAGAAGTTGCCACTGTCAAGGTCAAGGAGACTTTTGCCTGCTTTCTCCTAGAGGATTTTGATGGCTTCCTGTCTTCAATTTAGGTCTTTCATACATTTTGAGTTTATTTTTGTGTGTGGTGTAAGAAAATGGTCTAAGTTCATTTTTCTGCATGTCGCTGTCCAGTTTCCCAGCACCACTTGCTGAAGAGACTGCCTTTATTCCATTGGATATTCTTTCCTGCTTTGTCAAAGATTAGTTGGCCATACATTTGTGGGTCCATTCCTGGGTTCTCTATTCTGTTCCATTGATCTGAGGGTCTGTTTTTGTGCCAGCCCTTTCACCTTCTTAATTTTGTATTTTGATGAAAAATGATAGAAATTCTTGATTTTAATAGTTAGGTTTACCTGTATTTTCTTTTTTGGTTAGTGCTTTCTTATGNTTGTTTTTTCTTATTCCTTTTTTTTTTTTTTTTTTTTTTAATTTTAGAGCGAGTGTGCACAAGGTGGGGAGAGGGGCAGAGGGAGAGCCAGAGAATCCTAAGCAGGCTCCAGGCTCGGCTCAGTGCAGAGCACAACACGGAGCTCGATCCCATACCCTTGGGATCGTGACTAGAGCCGAAATCTAGAGTCGGACGCTCAACTGACTGAGCCCCTCTTATGTCTACTTAAAGAAATACTTTATTTTTTAGAGTAGTTTTAGGTTCATAGCAAAGTTGAGCAGAAACTCAGTCAGTTAAGTGTCTATCTCTTGATTGCAGCTCAGGTGATGATCTCACAGTTTGTGGGATTGCACCTGAGTGGGGCTCTGTGCTGACAGGGCAGACCCTGCTTCAGATTCTTCCTCTCCCTCTCTTTCTGCCGTGTGTGTGTGTGTGTGCGTGTGTGTGCGCACGCACGCGCGTGTGCACATTCAAGTAAACATTTTATTTTAAAGTCTTGCAAACCTTTTTTAATACATATATTTTTAATCTTTATTTAGTGTGCACATTCAAGTAAACATTTTAAAGTCTTGCAAACCTTTTTTAATACATATATTTTTAATCTTTATTTATTTTTGAGAGAGACAGAGTGTGAACAGGGGAGGGGCAGGGGGAGAGGGCGACACAAAATCCAAAGCAGGCTGCAGGCTCTGAGCTGTTAACACAGAGCCTGATGTGGGGCTCAAATTCCCAAGCCAGGATATCATGACCTGAGCTGAAGTCAGATGCCCAATCGACTGAGCCACCCAGGTGCCCCTCAAGTAAACATTTTAAAAAGTAGAGAGTTACTAAATTCCCCCCGTCCCCAACAGAAGCACAGCCTCTCCCACTGTCGTCATCCCCCACCAGAGTGGTGTGTATGTTATTATCGATGACCCTACATTGATACTCAGTTATCACCTAAAGCCCAGAGTTTACATTAGTGTTGTACATTCTCTGGGTTTTGACAAATGTATGACCTATGTCCATCATTACAGGATGCTGCATTTCACTAAGAGTCCTGAGTGCTCTTGTGTATTCGGCCCTCCCTCCCCACTGACCCTGACAACCACTAATCTTTTTATGGTGAAAACACACAGTTGTGTATTTTCAGGGATGTCCTGAAACCATACATTTGGAACCATACAGTATACAGCCTTTTTGGACTGGCTTCTTTCACTTCTATATTCTTTAACTTTCCTCCATGTCTCTTCCAGACTTGATAGCTGGGTGTGCATTCATGTGTGTGTGCATGCGTGCACACATGCTCAGTAATATTCCATTGTCTGGATGTACCCCATATCCATTCACCTATTTAAGGACATCTTCTTTGTTTTCAACTTCTGGCAGTTATGACAGAAAGCTGCTATAAACATTAGTGGTCATAACCTTTCAACTAATTTGGGCAAATACCAAGGAGCACGATTAACTGGTAAGAGTGTGTTTAGTTTTGTTAGAAACTGCCAAACTGTCTTCCAAACTACCTACCATTCTGGTTTCTGCCAGCAATGAATGAGTATTCCTGTTGTTCCACATCCTTACCAGCATTTGGTGTTTTCTATGTTTTGGAATTTTTTTTATGTTTATTTTTGAGAGAGAGAGAGAGAAACACAACACGAATGGCGGAGGGGCAGAGAAAGGGAGAGACAGAGTCTGAAGCAGGCTCTGAGCAGTCAGCACAGAGCCCGAAGCAGGGCTTGGACTCACCAACCATGAGATCATGACCTGAGCCAAAGTCGGATGCTTAACTGACAGAGCCACCCAGGTGCCCCAGATTTTTGACATTCAGATAGACAAATAGGCGTGTAGGGGTAGCTCACTGTTTCAATCTGCATTTCTTTGACATGATGTGGAGCATCTTTTTCTATGCTTATTTGCCATCTGCATAGTTTCTTTGGTGTGCTATGTCTGTTCATGTCTTTTGCCCATTTTTAAATCACGTTGCTTGTTGTTGAATTTAGGAATGATGTTTTGGGGTTCCTGGCTATCTCAGTCAGTGGAGGATGTGACTCATGATCTTGAGTTTGTGAGTTCAAGCCCCACGTTGGGTGTAGAGATTACTTAAAAGATATTTTATGGGTGCCTGGGTGGCTCAGTCAGTTGTGTGTCTGATTCGATTTCAGCTCCAGTTGTGATGTCATGGTTTGTGAGTTCAAGCCCTGCATCGGGGTCTGTGCTGACAGCTCAGAGCCTGGAGCCTGCTTCAGATTCTGTCTTCATCTCTCTGCCCCTCCCCTGCTTGTGCTCTGTCTCTGTCTCGCTCTCAAATATAAATAAACATTAAAACACACTTTTCCTGGGGCCCCTGGGTGGCTCAGTCAGTTTGGCGTCTGACTCTTGATTTTGGCTCAGGTTATGATCTTACGGTTCATGAGTTTGAGCCCTGTGTCAGGCTCTGCGCTGCCAGTGTGGAGCCTGCTTGGATTCTCTCTCTGCCCCTCCCCTGCTCATGTGTGTTCTCTCTTTTAAAATAAATATATAAACTTAAGCAAATAATATCTTAGAAAATGATGTTTTGGATAACAGTCCTTTTTAGAATTCATGCCTAAGATTCTGTTCCTGTTCCTCATTCCTCCCAACTTTGAGGATGTCCGTGTCCTGCCTTCTGTGCTAGCAGGTACATTAGACCCTCAGTTCCTAGGTTTTAGAGTCTGAACTTGGGTCTAAAAATTCCATGGAGCATTTAGGATGAGCTCACTCTGGCTTTGATTTTCTCCCTTCCCACTTGTTTGGACCTCAGAGAAAACTTCCCCTAAATCAAAGATCCAAAGTCTCACTACTTCTGGGGGCTGTGTGGGTGTGAGTCTGATGAGGCAGGAGAGTCACGTGGGCAGCCTGGAATAGTGGAACCGCATGCCTTGAGTTTTAAACTGACAATTCCTATCACCTAACTGCCTGAACAAATACACGTTGAGGATGGTGCAAGTACTCTAAGTAGTTTGGTCATATGCTCCTTCGCAAATACAGTTATTAAAAATACTTTTTCTGGGGCACCTGGGTGGCTCAGTCGGTTAAGCACGCAACTTTGGCTCAGATCATAATCTCACTGTTTGTGTTCGAGCCCTGCGTCGGGATCTGTGCTGACTGCTCGGTGCCTGGAGCCTGCTTCGGATTCTGTTTTGTGTCTCTGTCCCTCCCCTGCTTGCTTGCGTGCTCTCTCTCACTCACTCTCAAATATAAACAAACATTTTTTAAAAAAGTGCTTTTCTTGGGGTGCCAGGGTGGCTTAGTCAGTTGAATATCCAACCCTTGAGTTTTGGCTCAGGTCATGATCTCATGGTTTGTGAGTTCATGTCCCACATTGGTCTCTGCATTGATAGTGTAGAGCCTGCTTGAGATATTCTCTCTCTCTCTCTTTCTTCCTCTGTCTCTGCTCCACTCCTGCTTGTGCATGCATGCTCTCTCTCTATATAGATATAAAATAAATATTAAGAAAAAAAGACTGGGGGTGCCTGGGTGGCTCAGTCGGTTAAGCATCCGACTTCGGCTCAGGTCATGATCTCACAGTTTGTGGGTTTGAGCCCCGCGTCAGGCTCTGTGCTGACAGCAAGCTCAGAGCTTGGATCCTGCTTCAGATTCTGTGTCTCCCTCTCTCTCTGACCCTTCCCTGCTCATGCTGTCTCTCTCTCTCTCAGAAATAAATAAAACATTAAAAAGAATAGTGTATTTATTTTGGGGCACCTGGGTGGCTCAGTTGGTTAAGTGTCCAACTTTAACTCAGGTCATGATCTCACGATTTGTGGGTTTGAGCCCCACATCAGGCTCCGTGCTGACAGTGTAGAGCCTGCTCTGTCCCCTTCTTTCCCCGCCACTCTCCTTCCCCTGCATGTGTGTTTACTCTCTTTCTCTCTCAAAAACAACTAAAAAACAACAACAACAACTTTTCCTTTCCAGATGTGCGTTCCAAATGGGAGTATGATGAAAGCCATGTGATCACAGCCCGTCGAGTGAAGAAGGTATACCGGCAGAGTAAGGGGCAGACTGGCTCCCTTACAGGAGCGTGGGGATGAGGGTGGGGGGAAATGGAGGATTTTATCCTAGATCCAGGAGGTGCCGCAGTGTTGGACGCAAGGTAGCAGAGGTAGGACCGCTCCTGTGCATCCACCAAGAGGGTCTCCCATACCTGTCACATTCTCCCTAAGGTGTCCCCACCCCCCATCATGGCCAACAGCTTCACTGAGCAGATGCCTATTTAATTCCTTGATGTGCCAGGCACTGTTCCAGACCTTGGGGATACAATAGGATACAAGACACCCTTTGTTCCTTGTCTTCTCTCCTACTCAGGGAGCAGACAATAAACCATTAAGATAAGTACTATAATTGAAAGATAGAAGCCACTTCTCTTCCCCACTTCCCCTCCCCCATTCCAACTTAAAAAAAATGTGTGTTTATTTTTGAGAGAGAGAGAGCGTGCAAATGGGGGAGGGACAGAGAGAGAGAGAGAGAGAGAGACAGAGGGAGATAGGATCTGACCCGGGCTCTGCTCTAACAGCAGAGAGCCTGACTCGAACTTGCAAACTGTGAGATCATGACTTGATCGGACACTCAAACAACCGAAACACCCAGGCACCCCGCCCCCACTCCAACTTCTAAAAGAGACTGAGCCCTGAGTGCATTCACCACACACCCCCTTCCTGCCTTGAGATTCCTTTCTCCACCCCCACTGGATATATCAAGTCATTGCCAAGCCTGCATCCTTCACTCAGGATCTGTCTCCATCCTGTCATCCAGAACACATCCTCCACTCTTGATTTCCAGGTTCTTTCTTTCTTTCCCTGGTTTCTCCTCTGTCTCCCTGGCTCAGCCTCATTTTCTCTAGTTGCTGTTTGAAGAAAACTACCAGTTTGTCCTGGGTCTCCTTCAGCTCTGTCCATGAACCTTCTTGCTCCGAGATTNTCTTAATCTAGGTAATCCAGTTCTCATTGCCCCCTGAGCCCACTGCTGTCTCCAGCTTCCAGGAATTTTTTGCACAGGGATGTATGCGCAAGCTTTGCTCATCACCGTATCCCAGATGCTCAGTCTGGTCCCTGGCATCTGGGATGAACTCAGCACCTGTTGACTAAAATAAATGGCTGTAAGCTGTACCTTCTGCCTGGAACGTCCCCCTGACTCTTGTCCCTCTGGCAAATTTCCCCTCCCCCTTGCCATCCTATCTCCAAACCTTCCCACCTTCCCCAGCCTTTCTGAGTCTTCCAAGCTAACACGGCCCTTTCCCTTTGCCTTTTTGAACCCCTGTATCCCAGAACCTGACCCGCGTAAGTGCAGAGCGCATCCTCCATGAACACTTACACGGATGGGCACATGCCTGTCCAGCCCCATCTGTTCTGCTCTCCACCTGCTCCAGCCTCCGTGGGCTCTCCTCTCCTTTCCCCTTTGTTGGTGTCTTCTCCGCCCCCGGAAACGTCCCCTAGGAGAAACGGTGTACGCTTGCCCTGCAAGTCCTCTGTCCAGCCATCTTTGTCAGTCAGACCAGGTCACAAGGGATCGAGTTGGGCTCAGGATCCTCCGGACACTGTGAACGAGTGAAGACTAACTTCTTAGCCGGTGCCCAGCCAGGCCTCCTCGAGCTCTAGAACACCCTTTGGGATCCTGGTCGTTGTTCCTGCCCCCATGGTCCACCATCCTGGTGACTCAGCGGCTCCCGACTACTCACGACATCCTGCTTCCTGTTTGCCCTTTCCTCCCTCTGACAGTACCTACAGCCATGTGCCAGGCACTGTTCTAGAATCAGGGTACATCAGCAAGTACAAAAAGGCAAAAGTCCCACTCTTCGAGAGGTTACACTTGAGCGTACAGCTGGCCTCATTACTTCCGCTTGCTCGTAACTTCTCATCCAAGCCCTCTGTTTACTGCCAAATTTTGGATTTAGCTGCCACTGCCAAGGACCTTCCCCCAGAGAGAGGATGTTATCAGGGTGGCCAGGGTCGCTCCGATGGCACGTGTGCAAGGCCGCCTCGCAGGCTGTGGGCTGGTCAGCAGACCAGCTCTTCTCCCGTCAGGCGCTGTCTCTGGTCCAGTCAGCTATGGTCAGCCATTCACAGCCAGGCACGTGGGTGTGGGAGGTGCTTGGAGCTCAGCAAACTCTCTGGTCCCTTCTTGGTGCTTCCATGCCTGTGCCTGCTGGGAACAGGCCCGGTCTGACCTCCAGTGCTGGTGCGCAGGGGCATTTGCTTCACCAAAGCCACCTGCCGTGCCAACCTCTCTTGTGGTTTCTTTAGAAGGCAAACAAGTATCTTCTCCCGGAGTCTGTGGATCTGGAGTGCGTGAGGTACTGCGTTGTGTATGATAACAACACCAGCACGCTGGAGATCGTTATAAAACAGGAGGAGGAAGATGACAACAATGACGATAGACCAGGTAGGTCTTGACAGCGAGGGAAACCCCTTTGCCACATACTGGGAACCACACAAAAGGCTCTCCCGGGGGGAATGCCTGCAGTGTGGGTGGAACGCCCCTGAGACATGGTCACGTCAAGAACCAGGGAGCACCCTAGATTTTCCCTGCCTCGCAGGACAACAGGCAAATTTCCCCTGCCACAGTGTCACGGGTGCTCGCAGACGACATGAGGCTCCTGAGTCCGAGTCAGCGGACTTTATGACTTGGAGCAGCAAAAGTAGCCAGAACTCCCTCATTCTTCTGCACCGGTGCCCCAGTCCTCCCAGGGTGACAGGAAGGAGGGCCAAATAATACCCACCCACACGGTGGGTTGTGTACAGGAGAACCCTGAGCTCAGGGGCCTGCATCTCTGATGGTGGGCAGAAAGCCTGCCCACCCCTGGCTCTGGAGAGAGAAACCATCCATCTTCCAAAGCTGTTTGATATACAGATATTCTCAAAAAGCTTTGACCTTTGCTCAAAGAACACGTAGAAACATGAGAAGCCATGGAGAATTGTGTCGTAATACGGAACATCCCCGTTTTATAGAAGGGGAAATTGAGGCCCAGAAAGGGGCATGCAGTAACTCGCTCAGGGTCCCACACATGTTCTCATGTAATGAATTACCCCCAAACTTGGTAACTTAATGCAGCAAACACTAATTAATTAATGGGTACCAGGTTCTGGCACGGGGTCTCTCCCAAGATTGCAGTTGAGTTGAGGGTCGCTGTCATCTGAAGGCATGTCTGGGCCAGGGTGATGTGCATCTGAGGTGCCTTACTCACACGGGAACGGCCAGGAGGCCTCTGCTCCCGCCACCCAGACTTCTCCATAGGACCGGTCACTTGCATGGCCTCACGACATGGCAGCTGGTTTCCCCCAGAGCGGGCCCTCTGAGTAGGAGAGAGAGAGCAAAGGACAGGCACATGCCTTTTCTGACAGAGTCCTGAGACTTCCCAGGCCACTTCTGCCACATTCTGTTCATTAGAAGGAAGTAATTGAGTGCGGCTTACTCTGAAGGGATGGGGAATCAGATTCCACTTTTTTTTTTAAGCTTATTTTTTTATTTATTTTGAGAGATAGAGAGCAAGCAGGGGAGGAGCAGAGAGAGAGAGAATCCCAAGCCAGCTCTATGCTGCCAGTGCAGAGCCCGATGCGGGGCTTGAACTCACAAACTGTGAGACTCTGGCCTGACTGAAATCAAGTCAGATGCTCAACAGACGGAGCCACTCAGGCGCTCCTCAACCCCTTTATTTATTGATTTTTAATATTTATTTTGAGAGAGAGAGAGAGCGAGCACGTGTGAGCGGGGAGGGGCAGAAAGAGAGGGATAGGGGCACAGAGGCTCTGTTTCTTCTGGCTCAGCTGTGAATGTGCGTGGGTGTTTCCGTGGCCCAGGGTGTTCACCAAAGTGGTCACTAGGTGGCGCCAGACTTCCACCTTTAATGAAACCAGTCTTCCCTGGCGGCCCTTAGCCAGGAATTTGTGCCCTCACCCCAAGCTTATCTTGTGGGGCTCCAGTCTGCAATCCTAAGATTGCGGGCTGGACCCTAAAACCTAGGAAATGGTTGTCAATAAAGATAACCCCTCTACGTCCCAAAACTGACCTCATCTTGCCACGGAACCCTCATTCTCCGTTAGGAAACCACAACCGCAAAACAACATAGCAAGACCTCAAACCACGTGCACACACATGTATATCCACACCTTGCCCAATCAAGGCACTTTTTTTCTCCTTTAAAATGGCATCTTTCAGGTGAACGCAGAGTCTTTGGGGTAAAAGATCATTTCGAGGTTTTTCTCACGATCCCTTTCCCCTTCCTTCTGTTAAGCACCCACCTCCCCACCCCCCAAGGCAATTTGTCTGTGGGTAGAGCCTTCATCACATCCTAGAAGCAGGAGTCCATCTCTCCTGCCCTCCTGGTGAGTGCAGCTCACACGTGTGGCCCGTGGTCGCAGGCCTCTGTTCTTGCTGTGTCTGTGTGTCCCCATCTAGGGTGAGTCACGAATGGTTCCCCGCCCCCAGCTCTGTGCCCTCCTTCCCAGGCTTTCCACAGGAGCTGCTGGCCCTTGGGCTGTTGCTACTTCTATCCAGGGTTCAGTTAGCCACCCTCCCGCCCTGCTGTGGCGGAGACGGGGCACAGGTGGTTTGTAGGGCCCCCAGCCCCCGCAGAGGCGGTGTTTTCACTTTCTCAGCTGGATCTCTTCTTAGGAACCTGGAGAGTACCTTTCCTTGTCTTGGCGTCTGGGGTTCTTTCTTTCCTTTTTAATATTTGTTTTTATTTTATTTTATTTTGCGAGAGAGAGTGAGCAGGAGGAGAGGGAGAGAGAGAGAGACAGGCAGAGAGACAGAGAGAATCCCAAGCAGGCTCCAAACTCAGGGTAGAACCCGATGTGGGGCACAAACCATGAGGTCACGACCTGAGTCGAAATCAAGAGTTGGGTGTTTAATGGACTGAGCCACCCTCAGTGGGACTGTGCCCTGGGGCTCTTTCTCTAAACTCCTTTGACCAGGCCAAGGGCAGCCCCCTTCTTGTAGGAAAGACATTTTCCTTATGTTAAATCACTCTTCCTTCCCTGTAACATGTGGATTATAGACCTCCCCCTGCCTCGCCACCTCGGGCTCTTGACACGTGTGGGTAGAGTTCCCCGGGCCAGGCATTCACAACAACCATGGCAGGAAGCTTTGGGAATTTGGTTGTTTCTTTTTCCTTCCTCTCTCCACACAGCCTGACTTTCCAGCCAATAGTCTGGCCAAGGACCAAAAATAATTGAACTTTGAGCTCCCTGCTGAGCAGTGAGCCCCTTGGCCTGGATGGCGTCCTCCAGCCTCCTGAAGCAGTGGGTGCCCCAGTTTAACTGGGAAGTCAGTGGAGAATTCAGGGTTAATGAGATTAAAACTGAATTTAAGGTTTTAAATATATTAACCCCGTGATATCCATGGCCGGGCAGCCTGGGCCCCAGGCCATTCTCCTGGCTTTCCCCTGGAATCTCTAATTACTCTCCTGGAAATTGGCCTTCCTCCACTGACCCGGGTCATGTGACCTTGACAGGGGAGCAGCTGTCTGGTTAAAGGCGGCAGCAGCACGTCCTGGGACTCCCTTCTCCTCGGCCCTCTGACCCTTTAGCCATTATTCAGCCTCTCACTCAAGAGGGAGGTGGTGCCTTCTAGGGTAGGGTCTGGCTCCTGTCTTATCAGACGGGTTCTCTCCTGGCCTGGTTGCTGACTCCAGGTTCTTTCTCCCGATGTAGTCTCTTTAGACAGGTCTGGAGGCTGCTGTTGGGCTCAGCAGCCCCTGCTGGAAGTGGCTTTCTCTCTCTGGACAAAGGTTCAATATAGAAGTCCAAGTCTGCCCTTCCCTTTCCCCGTTAGCCGGCTAGCAACTTCAGAATCTGCTGCGCGATGTTTATCTTTAGGGCTCAGATCCAGACCTTGGGGTATCTTGGCTTGGCCTTAATTATGTAAACTTCCTGTCATATGTATATATCTAATTTGCACGCGGTCTCCTAGTGATTGTGCGGATCAGCGAGGGCATTTAAGATTAACATATTGTCAAAACCACAATGAACTATCATTTCACACCCACTAGAAGGGCCATGATCCAAAAGATGGATGTCAACAAGCATCAATGAGCATGTGGAGAAATGGAACATGCCTGCATTGCATAACTGGTCTGAGTGTAAGATGGTGCTGATGCTGTGGAACAGTTTGGTGTTTCCTTCCAAAAGTTCAACGTAGGTGTGCCTGGGTGGCTCATTCGGTTCAGCGTCTGACTTTGGCTCAGGTCATGATCTCACAATTCGTGAGCTCGAGTCCCGCGTCGGGCTCTGTGCTGACAGAGCCTGGAGCCTGCTTCAGACTCGCTCTCGCTCTCGCTCTCTCTGTCTCTCTGTGCCCTCTCCAGCTCATGCTCTGCCTCTCTCTCTTTCTCTCTTAAAAATAAGTAAAACTTTAAAAAAAAGTTCAATAGAGAGCTACCGTATGATTCAGTTCCGCTCCTAGGTACGTACATGAAAACATGTGCCCACGGAATCTTGCGCACAGGTGCTCACAGCAGCACCATCCACAATCCACAATAGCCCAGACACGGGCATGATCCTATGTGCATTGGCAAGTGAATGGGTAAACCAAAAGGCACACGATGGAGTAGTATAGTCAGTGCTAAAAAGGAACAGGGTACTAGTCCACACTACAACATGGATGAAATTTGAAGACCTTATGCTAGGTGAAAGAAGCCAGACCCAAAATGTCATATTCACAATTCCCTTTGTATAAAAAGTCCAGAATGGGCAAATCCTTAGAGAGAAATTAGATCAGTGGTTGCCTCCTACTGGATGTTTGAAGAGAAATAAGGAGTGAAACCTTCTAATTGGTGCAGGACACCTCTGTGAATACGCTGAAAACCATTACCTTCTACGCTTTAACTAGGTGGCTTATCTGGTATATGATATGTGTCATATATACATTAGAGAGAGCTCTCTTATGTTAAGTCATCTTTCCTTGCAATAATATGGGGGTCTATATAATCTAAGAGTTTACAGAAAAGAAGGATTGACAATTAGTAGCAAATGGCTTTTTGAAGTTTATTTTTTAATGTTTATTTTTGCGAGAGTGTGAGCAAGCAGGGGCAGAGAGAAAGAGAGAGACAGAACCCGAAGCAGGCTCCAGGCTCTGAGCTGTCAGCACAGAGCCCGATGTGGGGCTCCATCGCACCAACTGCGAGATCATGATCTGAGCCAAAGTCGGGTGCTTAACTGACTGAGCCACCCAGATGCCCCTTAAATTTCAGTTGTTAACACTTCTTTCCATTTATATTTGCTCAGTTTCCTATACCATTGCTTTTCCAGACAGGTGGCCATCTGTTGGAGCTCTGGGTGAATGGTGAGCACAGAGGGGACATTCACTCTTTGGTCTCCACTCTTAGGACTGATGCCTGGAGCTGCCGTTGAGTGTGGCAGAGCCCTGGCCCACCTCACCCGCCACCCAGTCTGCATCCTGAAGGGAGGCTATCAGAGCTTCTCGGCCATGTACCACTTCTTCCGGACGCAGAAGATCATCTGGATGCCGCAGGTAAGGCAAGGTGCCCAGCACAGGCAGGCTTTGGTGGGAGCCAGCCTTACCCCGGGATGGAAGGGTAGGGAGCTGGGGTAGGGGAAAGATGGAAAGGATGTAGGGGACTGTGCTTGGGAAATGAACTTGGGGCAGCCAGGAGGTCCAGGCCACTGTGATAGATTTATTATCGCCAGATTCAAGCCAGAGTTAGCGTGGTGTTTAAGAGGTAGGGCCCGTCCAGAACGTAGGGCTCCCTGAGGGGAGGGGGCTCCGGATGGTGGGCCATCATCAAAGACCAGCAGGGGCGCCACAATGTGAGGCTGCCTCTCCATTTGCAGCTGTCTGGACCCACAGGCTCTGGCTGGTCCAGAGGACCCAAAAAAGGGTGAGCTAGCATCCGCGACTATGAGGAGTTCTTTGCTAGTGGGGGAGACAAGGGGCGCCCCAGGTATCTGTAGCCTCCAGAGGCACCTCCTGGAGCCAAAGGGGAAGGAAGAGGAGCTGGTGGGCAGAGGTGGGTAGATGGCGCTTGAGGCAGGCAAGGGGTGGCCTTGACCCCACAGGCAGGGAGGGGGCTGGTCCCTGGAGGGCAGTATCAGGTTTATTGATGAGTCTGAAGAGAGTGGAATGTAAACATAGCCAGTGGGTGGGTGAAGGGGATTTCTTCTTTCCCATAATTGCCTTTAGCTTTTTGTTCATGGCAACATTTTAGGCTGATTCCATAAATTCTGGCCACTTCCAATCTAATCCTAAAATGGGGAAGTGTCCACATTAACTGGATCTTTTTAGAGATACATGGTGAAATATTTATGGGTAAAACAATATAACATCTGGAACTTCCTTCAGAGTAATCCAGGATGCGGTGGGAAATTGGTGAGGGAATAGAGAAAATATAGTTGGCTGCTAATTGATCGTGTTCACAGATGAGTGACCTTCGCAGGGGTTTGTGATGTTGTATGTCTCTACTCTTGTATATTTTTGAAATAATTAAAAATTTTTTAATGTTTATTTTTGAGAGAGAGAGAGAGACAGAGCACGAGCAGGGGAAGGGCAGAGAGAGCAGGAGACACAGAATCGAAAACAGGTTCCAGGCTCTGAGCTGTCAGCACAGAGCCCGACGCGGGGCTCGAACCCAGGAACCATGCGATCATAACCTGAGCCGAGGTTGGACACTCAACTGACTGAGCCACCCAAACGCCCCTGAAATAACTGTTTTGAAGGAGAGTGAAAAGATGGAGTCCAGTGCAAGCTAGGCTCGTGTGCCATTCCAATCTCAGATCGGGATCAAATCTCATTTCTTCCCATCCCACAGAGCTGGACAGACAGTCTTCAGTTTGCTGGCGGTGGGAATCACGGAGAGGGGTGGTTAGCTTCAGGGCCATCTGTTCTCTTGCCGGGGCTCCTGGGCCCGTGACTGTGGTGCTGGGGGTCCAGAGTGGGGCCAGCCTTGTGGGACTGGCCGCCCTCAGTGGTGGGGAAACACTTTCTCACTCTGGCCCAGCCTTGTTCTGTCTGTTGCCGGTGACCTTAGCCTCTGGTTTTCTTGGGCCCAGGCTCAGGGGCCCTGGTTATTACTAAGGATCTTTCAGAGAAAGCCAGCTGAGATCTCCTGCCAGAAGCACCCCCAATTCCTTGTTTTCCTCCGATGGTCCATGCCCTCTGACCACATCCACACTCCTTCACCCGAGTCCCTGAAGGGGCCACAAGGGAGTGATGGTCAGGAAAGAGACTGAGGCCAACCTCGCTGTAGCCCCTCCTTACCTTGCTGACTCAGCTGCCCCAGCCAGCCCTTGCAGAAAGGCCGAGACTCCTGTCTGAGGTTGTCTGTTTTCCCATGGCCAAGGTACTCGAGTCTCCCTGCCCTCCTTCCTCTGATATAACCATGGTTTGCTTTTCAGCTCACGAGGTATATATCCCATCTCCCCATCCTGCCAGGCATCCCTTGCTTGGAGAGGAGCCTCCCTTCTTGGCTTTTTAGTGTATGAAATAAGTATTTCTCTGCAAACATTACATTGCTGATAACTCACCCCCTGCTCTTAAAAAAAAAAAAAAAAGCTTTAGTAAGGTATAATTGACATAGGATGAACTGCACATATTTCAATGTACATTTTGGTCAGCGTTGACGTATATATACACCTGTGACTTGCCCTTGGCCCCAGTCTTTTTTTTCTTATGTTTATTTTTTAAATTTATTTTAACTTTTTAACGTTTATTCATTTTTGACAGAGACAGAGTACAAGTTGGGGAGGGGCAGAGAGAGAGAGAGAGGGAGACAGAACCCGAAGCAGGCTCCAGGCTCTGAGCTGTCAGCACAGAGACCAGCACAGGGCTAGAAGCATGAGTTGTGAGATCGTGACCTGAGCTGAAGTCGGACGCCTAATCGACTGAGCCACCCAGGCACCCTGGTTTATTTATTTTTGAAAGAGAGAGACGCAGAGAGAGAGGGAGACACAGAATCCGAAGCAGGCTCCAGGCTCTGAGCTATCAGCACAGAACCTGACATGGAGCTTGAACTCGCGAACCATGAGATCATGACCTGAGTGAAGTCGGGCGCTTAACCGACTGAGCCACCCAGGCGACCCCCTTGGCCCCAGTCTTAATATAGATTGGGAAGAGAGGTGGCTGGTGGCTGGTGGTGGCAGCTAGCAGGGCCTGCGTGGGATGCCCTTGGGGTCTGCGGCCCTCTGTAGAATGTAGGCACTAGTATTTGTCTGTTTTGGGACCTCTGTCAGTAATTCAGGGGCAAGAATGAAAGCCCCACTCACCTCCTGCCATGTCCTCTGACATGTTATGAGGCAGGGATGTCCCTGCTGCTCCCCAAGGAACTCCTTCTAGGAGGGGTGATGGGGGCACTGAACTTAGGCTTTAGGCAGAGTGACCTGCAACGTCCTCTGTTTTACACGTGGCCTCCCTTAAGTAAGATTTCACTCGGAGCAAAAGGTTTTGTGACTAAAACGTGAAGACCACGCTAGAGACCGGTGGTGGTGAGCCTGGGGTGGCTGGCACCCTCAGATTGGACCTGAGAAAGATCACCAGTGATTACAGTACAGAAAGCAGACCCGTGGGGGGTAGAGGGGGGTCTGAGGATGGCGAGGGGAGGACAGCTTCCAGAAGCNTCCTGGTGTGGGTGACAGGTGCTGGACACGGGAGGAGGAGGCAGTGTGGGGGAGGGGCAGTGGGCTCCATGTGGACATCCTTGTTGACATGGGTGTCAAAACCATGTCATCTAGGGGTGCCTGGGTGGCTTAGTCGGTTAAGTGTACGACTTTCGCTTAGGTCATGATCTCACGGTTCGTGGGTTTGAGCCCCGCGTCGGGCTCTGTGCTGACTGCCAGCTCAGAGCCTGGAGCCTGTTTCAGTCTGTGAATCCCTCTCTCTCTGACCCTCCCCTGCTCACGCTGTCTCTCTCTCTCCTAGAAATAAATAAAACATTAAAAAAAATTAAAAAACAAAACAAAACAAAAAAAACCCATGTCATCTAGAATTAATGTGCCCTTGGCCTTTACAGCGCCACGTGTTCTCCCTGCCACAGGACCACAGGAAAGGAAGCTGGTTTGAAAGCAGCGGGAATAGCAGATGAGTCTGTGTAGGGTGTCCAGTGAGATTTTCCAGATGAAACTAGGAGGGTTTCCTTTGGCTCCAGCATACTGGGCACCCTGGGTGGGGTCAGCCCCAGCTCTGGGGAAGCTTTGGGTCAGTAGGGGCCTGCCTGCCTGCAGGTAGAAGGGTCATGTGTCCCTTTCACACACTGAGTTGGCTGGGCTTGGTGTCTGCTCTTTAAGAAAGGTTTCTGAGGCTGACAGCTTGGGAAGAATGTGGGCTCACGGGAGAGCAGATGTGCTGAGGCCAGAAGGCTCTCTGAGGCTTCTGAAGTGGATAGCCGAGTAGCCTGCAGGACTTGGTGATGAGTTTTTGGCGGGATGGTGGGGTTCAGAGCTGATGGCCAAGAAAGAATTCTTGAAGACATCTTTGGTGCCAAAGGTGATTTTATTAAAGCACAGGGACAGGACCCGTGAGCAGGAAGAGCTGCACTGGGGCTGTGCAGAGTGACTGCTTATATCCCGGGGGGGGGGAGAGTGAAGAGGAAGTTTCTTAAAGAGATTTCCATATGCTAAAGAGGATTTGCAGATGATTGGAGGCCTAGCTCTTGTCCAGCTAAGGTTGTTTTTGCCTCTAGCAAAGCATTAGCATTAAGATAGTAGGGAGTTCCTGGAGATTAGGTGATTGATGAGATTGATGAGATATTTGTAAACTGTTGGAGATGGCTATCAGTTTAACCATTTGTTTTCTGTCCTTTCCTTTGTCCTTGGGCACATGTTCCACCTGGAAGGGGTGGGGGTTGGGCCAGCCTGTGCTTGGCCCACAGTTTGCCTTACGGTCTTTCATCACTTAATGTTATTTCTCTCTCTCTCTCTCTCTCTTTTAATCTTTATTTATTTTTGAGTGAGAGAAAGTGTGTGTGGGGGGAGGGGTTGGTAGAGAGAGAGAAGGAGACACAGAATCCAAAGCAGGCTCCAGGCTCTGAGCTATCAGCACAGAGCCTGATGTGGGGCTCGAACCCGTGGACTACGAGATCATGACCTGAGCCAAAGCTGGACACTTAACTGACTGAGCCACCCAGGCACCTGTTCCTTTCTCTTTTTTAAAAAAATATTAATTTACTTATTTTGAGAGAGAGTGTGCCTGCACGTGGGGGAGGGCCAGAGAGAGAAGGAGAGAGAATCTCACGCAGGCTCCATGCTGTGGGTTCAGAGCATGACTTGGGCTCAATCTCACGAACCATGAGATTATGACCTGAACTGAAATCAAGAGTTGGACACTTAACTGACTGAGCCATGCAGGAGCCCCAAAAGTTATTTCTGAGTCCAACTTAGGGCCAGAGGAGTTTTAGAACTAGGTTTGACCTTTGAAATTACATAGATCAGCATTTCCCATGAAACACTTATGGAAAAAAGAGACCTCTACACAGACCACATTGGAAACAACAGTTTATACAGTGTTAGTGGGTTTTGTTTGTTTTCTTGAGATTATGCCTAGGTTTTATTTTTTACTAAATATCACAAGTAGATTTGCAACCCATACCCACAGTAAACATGTAGCTACTGTGTTGGTTATTACAAGCATCTGAGTTACAAAAATGTGGCCCAAGGAACCTCTGGAAGAGTTGCAGCAGCTCCCCAGAAACACACTTTGCGAGTAGTTTTAGACTGGCCTGTTTTATTGGCTGTTTTCCAACTGGTTTATAAATTATCATTTGATACCATGGTTTTCTAACCTCTTGACTGACACTCTGGTCCTCTTTCCTTGGAACAGATTTTGTAATTTTGTTGCTGTAAGTTTTATTGCGATATAAGGGACACAGAGACCATGTACAGTTTATACAATGTGTTAATTTGACACACGTGTATATTGTGAAGTGGTCACCAAACAATTAATTGGCACCTCAAAAGTAATTACCATTTTCTGGCGTGGTGGTGAGAACACTTAACACCTGCTCTCCCAGCAACTTTCAAGTATGTAATACAGTATTTTTTAAAATTATTTTTTAACGTGTATTTATTTTTGAGAGACAGAGCATAAGCAGGGGGAGGGGCAGAGAGAGGGAGAGGGAGAGGGACACAGAATCCTCAGCAGGTTCTGGGCTCTGAAAAGTCAGCACAGAACTTGACGTGGGACTTGAACCCACAGACATTGAGATCATGACCTGAGCCAAAGGGGGAGGCTTAACCGATGGAGCCGCTCAGGCACCCCTCTATACAGTATTGTTAACTAAAGTCCCCATGTTGTACATTAGATCCCAGAATTTGTGCCTCTTATATCTGGAAGTTTGTACCCTTTTGACCAATATCTCCCATTTTCCCCAGCCCCTGTAACCACCGTTCCACTCTCTGTTGCTCTGAATTTGGCTTTTATAGATTCTACATATAAGTGAGATCAGGCAGTATTTGTCTTTCTCTATCTGACTTACATCATGCCTTGGAAATACTGTGGGTTTGGTTCCAAAGCTCTGCAATAAAGCAAATAGTGCAATGAAGCCACTCAAATGACTTTTGTGGTGCATATAAAAGTTCTGTTTTGGAGCCCCTGGGTGGCTCAGTCGGTTAGGCGTCCGACTTCGGCTCAGGTCATGATCTCACGGTTTGTGGGCTCAAGCCCTGCATCAGGCTCGGTGCTGACAGCTCAGAGCCTGCAGCCTATTTCAGATTCTGTGTCTCCCTCTCTCTCTGACCCTACCCTGCTTACGTTGTCTCTCTCTCTCTCAGAAATAAAACATTAAAAAAATAAATAAAAGTTTTGTTTAGACTATACTGTAGTCTATTAAATGTACAATAGCATTACGTCTAAAAAAAAAATGGACGTACCTTAATTTAAAATACTTGAGTACTGTGGCACCCGAGTGGCTCAGTTGGGTGAACATCTAACTTTGGCTCAGGTCCTGATCTCACGGTTCATGGGTTCGAGCCCTGCGTTGGGCTGTCTGCTCTCAGCACAGAGACTGCTTTTGACCATTTGTACCCCTCTCTCTCTGCCCCTCCCCCACTCTTTTTCTCTAAAAAAATAAACATTAAAAAAATTTTAGAAAAGTACTTTATTACTTAGCAATGCTACCCATCATCTGAGCTTTCAGTGCGTCATAGTCGCTGATCACAGATCACCATAATAATACACATAATAATAATGAAAAGGTTAGAAATTTTGTGAGAGTTACCAAAATGTGATAGAGACATGAATTGGCCAGATGCTGTTGGAAATCTGTCACTGATAGACTTGCCCGATGTGGCAACTGCCGCAAATGTTTTGTAAAAAAAAAAAAAAAAAAAAAAAGGCAGTATCTTTGAAGCAAAATAAGGTGAAGCACAATAAGATAAGGCATTCCTGTATTTTGCTTAGCATAACGCGTTCAAGGTCCACCCATGGTGTCACAAATGGCAAGATGCCCTTCTTTCTCATGATTGAACCCATGCCACGTTTTCTTTACCCGTTCATCTGTCGGTGGGCACTTAGGTTGTTTCGTGTCTTGGCTACTGTGAGTAATGTTGCAAGGAACGTAGGAGATAACCCTTTCTCAAAATAGTGATTCCATTTCCTCTGGGTATATACCAAGAAGTGAGATGGCTGGATCATATGGTAGTTCTATTTTTAAGTTTTTGAAAAAACTCCATACTGTTCTCGAGCAGATTTTTGTTTTACTGCAGGACCTTCTTGAGCCTCTACTTGGTAATCCACATTGTCAATTTCTGAGACAAGAATATCATGTACAGCTTCCCCTGTGTACTTGATGCTCTGAAGCCTTTTATCACAGTGCGTTGTGAGGATCATTGAGTTTCCTAGAACACACTTTGGGAAATATAGGGATGATCTTTGTTTCTTTGTTTTTCAAGGAAACCCAAATTTTTCATACTATAACTTTGGACCTGGAATTTCAGTGAGCCTCCGTTCAAGTGGTGTCCTGTTCTCCCTACCTGTCTACATCAGAATTCCTCAGAATTTATTTCCTGATGACAACAAATAGGCTCTATGTGGGCAATTTTATTCTTTTTTAAAAGAAGGTGTTAAAATTCTGGTGGTCTCCAAAAATAATAGGATATAATTATAACATACCATTATATAATAAAAAGGCTATCCATTCAATCATAATATAATTATAATATATAATAATACAAGGCTGTCTGCTCTCCCTCCCCCTACTGGGCATACCCTGGATTTACACAGTTCTGTGTCAAGGGGATTAGATGCCAGTCTTTGTGCACCCAGAGAAGTGCACACAGGTGCCTTGGGGTAAGCGGATGTCCTTGCTCAGATGCAGCATGCGGTCTCATGATTCAGTGGCTCTGCCTTTCTCTTACTACGAGCCTTCTAACTCCTTATTCAAGTTCTTACTTGCCAGTCTCTCTGAATGCCCACATGTCCGTCTCACTCACTGTTCTTGATTATCTTTTTTCCCTTAAGTTTATATTTATTTACTTTGAGAGAGAGAGATAGTTAGCAAGCTTGGGAGGGGCAGAGAGAGAGAGAGAGAGACAGACAGACAGACTCAAGCAGGCTCCACACTGCCAACGCAGAGCCCAACGTAGGGCTCAAGCCACAAATCATGAGATCATGACCCAAGCTGAAATCTCGAGTCGGACACCTAACCAACTGAACCATCCAGGCACCTCTCTGGATTATCTATTTAAGTTTGTTTGCTAAGCCACATTTTGAGAAACAAAAAAACAAAATGAAAAAAACCAAAATCAAAACAAAAATACCAAACTTTCTTCCCTGGGGAAAGAATATACTAGGATATTATCATATGGCATACATATTCTATATAGCAGTTTTCTCCTCCCTTTCTTTCAGGAACTAGATGCATTTCAGCCCTATCCTGTTGAAATAGTTCCAGGTAAGATCTACCTGGGCAATTTCAGGCAAGCCTGCGACCCGAAAATTCAGAAGGACTTGAAAATCAAAGCACATGTCAACGTCTCCATGGAGGCAGGGCCATTGTAAGTAGAAATACTATTGATTTTTTAAAAATTAAGTATATATATATATATATAAGATTCCCAGTGCTGTGCATTTGTAGAGCTGAAGGTTCTGTACTTATCATCATCTGTTCCTGGCTTATAGTCTATTTCCTGGCTTGGCTGTGGCATCCTCTGCCTCTAACTGAGACTCGTTACTTGCCCTTTAAATCTCACCACAATCAGGGGCGCCTGGGTGGCTCAGCTGTTAAGCGTCCAACTTTGGCTCAGGTCATGATCTCACAGTTTATGGGTTCGAGCTCTGCATTGCGCTCTGTGCTGACAGCTAGCTCAGAGCCTGGAGCCTGCTTCAGATTCTGTGTCTCCTTCTCTCTCTGACCCTCCCCTGCTCACTCTGTCTCTCTCTCTCTCAGAAATAAATAAAACATTTAAAAATTTTTAAAAAATAAAGTATACAATTTGGTTGCTGTTGACACTAGTGTATACCCACAAAACCATCACTGGGTCCTGTGTTTCCCTCTCTCTCTCTGCCCCTCCCCCACTTATACTCTGTCTCTGTCTCAAAAATAAATAAAACATAAAAAAAATTAAAATGAATGTGCCCATAAAAAAATGTCTCACCACAGTTAATGCTTTCCAGGCATGTAACGTTATGGAGCAAAGTACCTATTTTGCCCTGCTTCGCTTATCTCAGGCCCTCTGAGAAATGACCCCTGCCTTAATCTCTGGGGACTGCTATAGCATAGCTAATACCATAGACTGATGGTTCTGGTGGGTCATAAAATAACTTTACTTTCTCATGGTGTGGAGGCTGGGGAAGTCCAAGATCAAGCCGATTTTGACCCTGCAGTCTGCCTGTTTCCTGATTCATAGTTACTCCTATTTTTACTATGTCCTCACAGCGTAAGGGGCAAGGACTGATCTGGGGTCTTTTTTTTTTTTTTCTTTTTATAAGGGTGTTAATCCCATCCATGAGAGCTCTACCCTCCTGACTGATTTACAGTCTCATTTTAAACAGTCCCCAGATCCCAGAACAAAACCTGAAAACAAGGGCTTTCAGACAATGGCCAGCAGACAGCATAGGAGATTGATTCCAGAGACAAGGGGAAAAAAACCCAGATGAGCCCCTTAGTTGATCCAGTTTATTGGTTGGCGGCTGCTCGCAGGTCACGGTACAGGAAGGGGGCCAAGACAGATGGTGTCGTTCTTTCTGAGTTGAGGGTACAAAGTTGAGAATTTGGAGAGACCAAGTTGGCTAGAATTTGCAGAACACACCTGCATGGAGAATAGAGAGCTGGATATAAAGAAACAGCTCTTGGGGTGCCTGGGGGGCTCAGTCGGTTCGGTGGACGACTTCAGCTCAGGTCATGATCTCATGGTTCATAAGTTTGAGCCCCGCGTCAGGCTCTGTGCTGACAGCTCAGAGCCTGGAGCGTGCTTCTGATTCTGTGTCTCCTTCTCTCTCTGCCCCTCCCCTGTTTACACTCTCTCTCTCTTAAATAAACATTAAAAAATTTTTTTAAAAAAATAAAAGCTCTTGGGGCACCTGGGCTGCTTAGTCGGTTATAGCTCTCTCAACAGACAATAGGTTATAATTTCAAAGACTAGAATAGCACTACCATCCAAATTTGCCTAATTGGCAATTATAGGACACTCTACCCAATAACAGTAGCATTCTTCTGGTCTTTGGATGAATTCTATAGTACACATTCTTTTCAAGGGAACATGGAACTTTTTTTTTTTTTTTTTTCCAAAATAATCTATTCTGGACATCAAAACAAGTATCAAAAGAAAAATAATTTGTTTTAAAAAATTATGTTCTCTGACTACAGTGGAATTAAGTTAGAAACCAATAACAAGACATCTTGGAAAAATTCCAGATGCTTGGAAATGAAGTAACACACTTCTAAGTAGCCTGTGGCTCAAAGAGAAACCAAAAGGGAAGTTAGAAAGTATTTTCAACTGAATGAAAATAAAAACACCATGTATCAAAATTTGCAGATGCATCTACTGCAGTACAGAGAGGGAAATTTATAGCCTAAATGCCTATATTTGAAGAATCTCAAATCAAGGACCTAAACTTCCACCTTAAAAAAATTAGAAAAAGTAAGCAGGGGGAAGGAAATGCTTAAGAGCAGAAATAAGTGAAATAGAAAACAAAACAATTTGAGCTGCTCAATGAAACCCAAAGCTGGCTCTCTGAAAAGAGCAACAATATCATTCCACACCGATCAAACAAGGAGAGAAGACAAAACCCATCAATATTAGCTGTAAAAGAAGGAACATTTTCATTATGGATCCTACAAATGTTAAAAGGCATTCTGTGGGCATTTATCCCACAGACGTGAAAACCTGTGTATGAATGTCCATAATGGCTATTTAGCAGGTGAATGGTTATGTGACTGTAGGGCACACATACCATGGAATACTACTCAGTAATAAATGGAATGGACTATTGGTATATGCACCAATGTGGGTAAATCTTCAGGGAATTAACCCCAAGCTAATGACGATAATGAGGATAACAATAACGAGGATAATAATAATCCCAAAAGGTTACATATTGTTCCATTTGTATGGCATTTTTGGTATCACAACATTTTAGAAATAAATGACAGGTTAGTGGTTGTCAGAAATTAGGGAAGCACAGAGCGGGGCAGGTATGGTTACAAAAAGGCAAACATGAGGAGTCCCAGTGTTAGAGCTGTTAAGTATTTTTTTTAAGTTTCTTTTTAACGTTTGTTTATTTTTGAGAGACAGAGAGACAGAGCATGAGCAGGGGAAGGGCAGAGAGAAAAGGAGACACAGAATCTGAAGCAAGTCCCAGGCTCCAAGCTGTCAGCACAGAGACCGCCGCAGGGCTCGAACTCCTGAACTGTGAGATCATGACCTGAGCCGAAGTCGGGCGCTTAACTGCCTGAGACACCCAGGCACCCCATAAAGTTTCTTTATATTGAGAGAGAGAGCACATGTGCAAGCAGGGGAGGGACAGAGAGAGAGGGTGACAGAAAATCCCAAGCAGTCCCTGCACTGATAGCACAGGGATCAATCCCATGAGCCTGTGAGATCATGATCTGAACTGAAACAGAGTCAGATGCTAAATGAGCTGAGCCCCTGAGGTGCCCCAGAACTGTTCAGTATTTTGACTGGTATCTCCTGGATACATAAATCCACACAGGTGATAAATTTGTATAGAACTTATTACATGCACGTGCGTGCGCGCGCACACACACACACACACACACACTACACGCGAAACAGGAAATCTGAATACAGTTACTAGATTGCATCAGCATCAATATTCTGGGCTATTATACGATAGTTTTGCAGAATGTTATCAGTGGGGAAACTAAGCAAAGCAAACCCTGGATCTCTCTGTATTATTTCTTATAACTGCGCGTGAATCTATAGTGACTGCAGTAAAAGTTTTAATTAAAAATTCAAAAATAATTAGGAAATATTATGAGCAATTTTATGCCAACGCATTTGAAATTTAAATAAATGAACCAATTCCTTGAAAGACTCAAGCTATCAAATCACCGAATAAGAAATAGATCACCTTGGGGCATCTGGGTGGCTCACTTGGTTAAGCATCTGACTCTTTGTTTCAGCTCAGGTCGTGATCTAATGGTTTGTGAGATGGAGCCTTGCAGCAGGCTCCCGGGGGCGGGGCTTGATCCCATGACCCTGGGATCATGACCTGAGCCAGAATCAGGAGTCAGATGCTCAACCAATTGAACCACCCAGGTACCCATGATCCATTTTGAAATAATTCTTGCATATGGTGCCAGATGTAGAACTAAGTTCATTGTTTTGGGTTTTTTTTTGTTTTGTTTTAAGTAGGGTCTGTGCCCGATTTGGGGCTTGAACTCACGGACCTTGAGATCAAGAGTTGGCGTGCTCCGTATAGGAGGATTAGGAGGAACTTAACAGAGGACCAAGGGGGAGAAGAAGGGGGGAAATGGTGGGGGAAAGGGAGAGAGGCAAACCATGAGAGANCATTGTTTTGCATGTGGAGGCCATTATTTGTTAGAAAAAAAAAATTGATCCTTGTCCTGTTGGACTGATTGGATACTTTTGTTGAAAATCCATTGACCATGTGTGTGTGGGTTCTTTATTCTTTTTCACTGGTCTGTGTTTTTATACCAATTCTGCACTCTTGACTATTGTAGCTTTATAATAAATCTTGAAATCAGGTAGAGCTAGTTCTCTTATTTTGGTCTTTTTCAAAGTTGTCTCCTTTGCATTTCCACATACGTTTTAATTTTTTTTTACTCATTTTTGAGAGAGAGAGAGAGGCAGAGAGAAAGGGAGACACAGAATCCGAAGCAGGCTCCAGGCTCTGAGCTGTCAGCACAGAGCCCAATGCTGGGCTAGAACTCATGAACTGTGACATCATCATGACCTGAGTCGAAGTTGGATGCCAACCAACTGAGCCACCCAAGTGCCCCTCTACATACATTTTAGAATCAGCTTGCCAGTTTCTGCAAAAAGCCTGCTGAAATTTTGATTGGGTTGAATTGTATCCATATTAGTTTGGTGAGAATCTTACCAACGTTGACTCCTGATTCATGAGCATGGTCTATCTCTCCATTTAGTTAGCTCTCTCATTTTCCTCAAAAATGTTTTATAATTTCCAGTGTACACATCTTACATACCTTGTGCCAGATTTCTTCCTAAGTATTTGGTATTTTTGAAGTGGTTGTAAATGGTATTTTTAAAATGTCAATTTCTGATTGTTCATTGCTAGTATATAGAAATACAGTTGATTTTTATATAGTAACCTTGTACGCTTCCACCTTCTGCATCTAGATGCCTCCTACGTTGTGAAGCTTTCCCCAGCTCCCTCAACTTCTCCCTACCCTTCTTCTCCAGTATCACATGCAGATCTTTATCCCCAAAGCTAGCCAGTTGGATTGGGGCCATTTGTTTCTGTGTCTGCCTACCCCATCAGACTGGGAGCTCCTTGATGCTGGCAGAGGCCAGCCCCTATTTGGTTCATCTTGTGCCCACCAGGGTCCAGCCCAAGGTCTGGCACACAATAGGCATTGAGTGAGCATCTGAGGAAAGAATGAATAGGTGGGTGGGGCACCTGGGTGGCTTGGTCGGTTAAGTGGCCGACTTTCGCTTAGGTCATGATCTCGCGGTTCGTGGGTTCAAGCCCCGCATCGGGCTCTGTGCTGACTGCCAGCTCAGAGCCTGGAGCCTGTTTCAGTCTGTGACTCCATCTCTCTCTGACCCTCTCCTGCTCACGCTGTCTCTCCCTCTCTCCTAGAAATAAATAAAAACATTAAAAAAATTAAAAAAGAATGAATAGGTAGGTGTGGATGGATAGATGGATGGATGGATAGATGGGGGAGGAAGAAGGGGAGGGAGGGATAGATGAAGGAGGTAAGGAGGGACCGATGGATGGATGGGAATTGTATTTGCTAAACCAGCCTATTTTTGTTTCTGAATCCGCTGCACTTCCTGCATGCCACAGTGGTCTGCATACTACTCAAGGCCACCAGTAGACCACAGTCTTTGTAAATAACATCGACCAAGTACGTACTGCATGCTGGATATTCTGCAAGCTGCTTGCAGGCTCATTAAACGTGCCACACACCTCCTCTCCTCTCTCTCCCTTGTTCGTGAAGTTCTAACCACTCTGAGCTCACTGTTGGTTCTCAAACCCATTAAACTTACTGCCTCTCTGCACCTTTGCCCAGTCTTTCCCCAGATGACTGCCTGGTTTCTTCCATCATCATCTCTTTTAAGCCTCTGCTCAAACATCAACTCCTCAGTGAAGCTTTCCCTGACCGCTAAAACAGCCACCCCACTACTCTCCATTTCTTCCCTGGGGCTCTCTCCATTTAACATGGCAGCTGCTTTCTCCAAGCTCATTACCTATTCCTTCCCAGCCTCATTTTACTTTGTGCTCCATATTCTATCTAGGAAAGTACCATGTTTGGTTAATAATAATGATGATGTCACGTTTATTGAGCATTCACTCAATAAGTGTGCCAAGCAGACTGCCAAATGCTTTACATAGATTAACGGACTTCACCCACACTACACACCTATTGGGTAGGGGCTTTTTTTTTTTTTTCTGTGAGAGGTCCAGTTATTTGCCCACCCCTCCCAGATGCTAGCTCAGCATCCCCTCCCTGTGGTCATGCTGCTGTGAATGAGGACCACTCCGGCAAGCCTGTGTGTGAATCTGCCTGAGTACCTGTGCTTTTCTTCCATTTAGTTTTGTAGATGATGCTGACAACCTCCTGCATATCAAGATAGAAGATTCCCCGGAAGCCGACCTTTCCCCCTTTTTAAGGCACCTCTGCCACTTTCTCGGTAAGGGGCAATCTCCAACCAGGCAGCCACCGGCCTGTGCCCAGGGGCCAGAGGGGCAATGGCACCTTGTCCACATTGCCTGTTCCTGATTGTGACTGCCAGCACTGAGGGGTGGGGCCCAGCCAGGTATGGCCAAGCCCTGGAACAAGCTGTCCCTCAGGAGCCCTTGGCAATGTGGGTAGCCATGTGTTTACCTCGGGGGTAGAGGGGCCAGGTAAGAGCACCGGATTGCAGACTAAATGCCCTGCATTCTGGCCCTGGCTGGACCGCTAGGCCCTTTTGGGTCTACCTAAGCCCTGGCCCTGGCCTCACTGCACCTGTTGGGAAATGAGAGTGCTGGCCCCCCGTGGGTGCATACTTTCAGGGCGGTCTGCTCTGAGCTGGGCTCTGGGAACCCAGAGGTGAATTACATTCCATCTCTGCCCTCCTATCTGGTCAGTGGGGTGAGGTGGATGGAAAATTCCAGAACTCTCCCAGCTCTGACTTCTAGGATCCCCAGTGTGTGTGCCCAGTGTCCCTTTGGTTCGTCCATCACACATGGCAGTGACCACCAATCACTCACTGAGGGTGCAGTTTTCAGTCATCCCGGGGCTCAGGATTGCCCAAGGAGAGCAAGATTCCTGGAGAGAGTGAGGTTGAGTCCAGTCAGGGGCCCCACCCCAGGGCTGCCTGCCAGGTATCAATGCAGCCCCCAGCCCACGTGGTTGCCCAGGGGGGGCCGGAGAACTGCTTTTTGGCCCAAAAATCCTTATTTGCCTGGGAGGTTGCAACTATCACTTGACCAGTATCTGAGGCTGGGACTTGCCCTGTGTCCCACCATGGGATGGCAGAGCCCTGTGCCACAGAGTTCCCCTCTCCAGTCCTACCTTGGTGTATGGCTCTGGGCCAGTCCTTAACCACTCTGTGCCTCTGTTTCCTTATCCATATGATGAGGCACTTGGCCTTAGCCATCTTGGGGTCTTCCTCCAGCACTGACGGTCTGTGATTTTGCATGTGGTATATTTATCTCTAGTTCTCAGGGATCACCCGATCAGCCCCAGATGTGGGCTTAGATTTCCTCCCCACCCCTCACTGGGTGAGACTCAGCCTCAGGGGCGTTAATAAGTGTGATCATAGCTGACCTCTCTGTGTCAGGCACTGGGCTAAGCACGGTACAAAACCTTATGAGGTAGATAGTATCCTGTCACCCCGTTTTCTAGATGATGCAACTGTGCCTTAGAGTAACATACTGGGACCCCACAGCCAGTGAGTGGCAGGGCTGGGATTCACACCCAGGCCACACTGCCTCTGTCAGCACCCATGTGCCCTGGGGGGGGACCAGCTTCTCATCCCACCCAGGAGGCCAGCTGGCAACCGAGCTTCCTGGGCTAGAAATGTGGAGAGCTAAGAAAAGACCTTTGCATGATAACGCTGACGGCCCCAGTGTGATCCTCTTGAACTGCCAGTGAGGTCTGAGGATCCCCATGTGTCAGGTGACAAAACAGTGTCCAGAGATGTCATGTGACTAACCTAGGCCATGGTGTGCTGGGTCTGAATTCACTCATGGACCATGGGGCCACTGAAGCCAGATAGCTTACAGCAACTCAGGTCCACAGGGAACGAGGCCATGCACGGTCCCCCACCGTTCCTTCCTATTGCAGAAATTCACCTCCACCTTGGCTCTGTCGTCCTGGTCTTCTCCACCCTGGGCATCAGTCGCAGCTGTGCAGCCATCTTGGCCTTCCTCATGCACTGGAACGAGCAGACCTTAAAGGTATGCAGCCCCCAGGTGAGGATCAGACTGCAGCTACCTCCAGCAGGCAAGGTCAGAGCTGGACCTGGGAGGAAGTGGGCCCAGGCACTACCTTAGGGCCCTCACTGGGGGATGGGAAGGAGAAGGGTCAGGGAAGAGAGCTCTAAGTCTAGGACTTTACCCAGCATACCACACCCAAGGGCCAGAGGTCTGGGCCAGAAGCTGAGGCTGTGACATTAGAGGTCTGAGGTATGGGGCAGGCCCAGGGGCTCAGACTGGGCAAGGCCATGGCCAGCCGCACCATTGTCACGTCCCCCCTCAGTCTGACTATTGGCGTTTGTTCAGGCTTCTCCAAGTGAGGTACGTTTGGCTACTGTTTGGAGCCAGAGACTTGCTGCGCCCACAGGGCTTCAAGGGCACCTACTCTATCTTTACCCAGACTGGAGAAGGGGGCAGAGACCTCTCGCCACAAACCCCATGGAACCAGGGCTCCTGATGCCGAGGGCAGTGCCTTCTGAGTGTGCTGGGAGATGGCAGGCCTGCCCCAAGGGGAGGAACAACTTGTGCATGATTTCTGAGGGCTTGAGTAGGACCCACCGAGCTCCCATATATGCCCAAGTCTGTGCTTGGAGGAAGGGGAGCATCAGAGGATGACCATGGTCAGAGCCTACTGCCAGTGGTTTTGGATATTGACCCCACGTGCTCTTTGCGGGTGAAATTGCAAGCTAGAAGGAGTCCAGGATGGCCAAGAATTCCGCTTGTGGGTACATACCCGATAGAAGTGAAAGCAAAGACTCAGATGTTCGTAGAATCATGTTCTTGGCAGCAGCACGGACAGTAGCCAGGAGGGGGGAGTGACCCAAATGTCCATCGGCAGCTAGGGAAACAAGTGGATGGTCTAGCCACACAATGGAATATTACTCAGCTGTGTAAAGGAAGGACATTTTGACACCTGCTGCAGCACGCATGAGCCTGGAGGACATTGTGCTGAGTGGAATAAGCCAATCACAAAAGGACAAATACCATATGATTCCACTGATGTGAGGTACTCGGAGCCGTCAAAATCACAGACAGGGGAGGTGGAATGGTGGGTGCCCAGGGCAGGGGGCAGCGGGAATGGGGAGCTGTTTAATGGACATGGAGCTTCAGTTTGGGAAGATGGAAAAGCTCTGGAGATGGATGACCATGCTGGTTCCGTGACGCGGTGAACGTGCCTAAGGCCACCGAGCTGTACATCCAAACATGGCTATGGTGGTAAGTTTTCTGTCCTGCGTATTTTTACCACAATTCAAAAAGAAAAGCCTCTGGATGCAGAATCGCAGGGCCTGGAGTAAGAGAACCAGACCGCTGTTCTCACCCCGGGCAAGGTGGATCGTAGGAGGTCATTGCCTGCTGGAGTGTTTCGGTGCGTGCTGCAGGGGAGGGCGTGTTGTTGCTGATAAATCTGGGGAGGGAAGCCTGTTCCGTTGCTTCTGAAGAGCTGCCTCTCGAGCCACCTTTCCAGGAATGGGCTCTGGGCTGCAAGGGGCCCCCTTCTCCCCTGCCTTGTTGAGCTGGAATGTGGACGGAGCTGGCAGAAGGTGTGGTGAGCTCACTGCCTGCAGGGGGAGGTCCAGGATGGGAGCTCCTCAGGAGTTCAAATGGGCCAATGAAGGGGTGGGGGGGAGTGGCTGGCCTGCTGGGGTCCCTGGTTTCTTTACTGCTCACAGTGAGGTTTGGGAACACAAACCTTGCAGCTCTGACATTTAGTGACGTTTCCCAGCCCTGACAAGCATGTCACCGTCCTCTCTGCTCCCAGGCTTCCAGCGCTGGCTGGGTGAGTGCGAGAGGGAGGGGACACCCACCTGGCCCCTCTGAGTTCTCCAGCAGCGAGGGCAGCCCCCTGGGCACCTGTAGACCTACACCCGGACCTGTACGGGTCCCCGCATAACTCCAGCAGGGAGCACCAGGGCCTGTCCTGCTCAGTGGGAGGTCAGGTGCTTGGGTCCCTGAAGGACCCGAGTCCTTCTCTCAGTAGGAACCTGGGGGTAGTTATCTGTATCATGTGCAAGGGCGTCCCGTTGCTGGGGGTTCTGCCCTGAGATGCCATCTAGGTAACTCTTGACAAAAAACACTACGCAGTTCCCAGAGCTGTGGGCAGCAAGGACTGCCACTGTGACCTTGCTGGATCCTTTTCAGACTGAGTCAGTCCTGTGTAGCAGTTAGGTTTTCCTCACCATTACCAAGCAATGCCCTCCATAGCTGACAGGGGTTGACCCGGGCTCAGCTCTGCTGCTGCCTGGGGTCAAGAGAGAGACATTCCCTCCTCCTGTTGTCTGTGTGGCCCTAGGGTCCTCCTCCGAGCATTGGGGAAGCTGTGTTTCTGGCTATTGTCAGCTCAGTTGTGATGGTCAGAGCCCATGGGCTTGGCGCAAAA
>NW_027532208.1:1584915-1598834 GCF_008692635.1 Crocuta crocuta
AAAAAAAAAAAAAAAAAGTGTGGGCCACACTTAGGCAATATACCACTTCCTGGGGCTTATGTTCCCAGTTCAGGTCACTGGGGCCCCAAGACCAGAAGTGAGAAGTTAAGGGGTGAACCCAGAGCCACCATGCTTGTCCTGGGCTTTCAAAGCTTTGGCACAAGGTTGTGTGGGATCCCAGAGCCAGCAAGCCCTTAAGAAATCTATTTCGGTTCCTTTAATCTGCTGAGAGTAATGTTGTCCCTTAAAAGATCTTCAGAGAAAAACAAAACAAAACCCAACTCCTGAGGCACTATAATGGCTAATATTGGCTGAGTGCCAGGCCTTTGTGAGGACACACACAATGACCCCACAGCATGTTATTATCCCCATTTTGAAGGAGGCTTCTAGAGGCTGAGTAATTTGCCCAAGGCCCCACAGCTGTAAGTGGCAGAGCTGGAATCTCTAGATTCCAGATAGATAGATAGAATCTAGATTCTATGTGGACGTGAAGTTGTTCATGGTATTCCTTTAGTATCCTTTTAATGTCCATGGGCTCTGTAGCGAGGTCCCTTTTTCATTTCTGATATTAATGACTTATATCTTCCCTCCTTTTCTTAGTTAGCCTTGCTTGAGGCTTATCAATTTTGATGATTTTTTTAATTTAAAAAATTAAAAAAAATTTTTTTAAATGTTTGTTTTTGAGAGACAGAGACAGAGCACAAGTAGGGGAGGGGCAGAGAGAGAGGGGGACTCAGAATCCGAAGCAGGCTCCAGGCTCTGAGCTGTCAGCACAGAGCCTGATGCAGGGCTCAAACTCATGAACTGTGAGATCATGACCTGAGCCGAAGTCAGACGCTTAACCAACTGAGCCACCCAGGTACCCATGATTATTTTTTCCCCCCAAAGAACCAGCTTTTGATGTCATTTTTTTTCTGTTGATTTTGTCTTCAATTTCATTGATTTCTGCTTTAATTTTTATTATTTTTTTCCTACTTACATTGGGCTTAATTTACTCTTATTTCCTAAAAAGGAAAACTTAGATGATTGATTTAGATGAACATTCATCTTGGTGAATGTTCCATTTGAGCTTGAGAAGAATGTATATTCTTCTGTTGGATGGAATATTCTATAGATGTCAATTATATCTAGTTAATTGATGGTGCTGTTGAGTTCAACTATGGCCTTACTGATTTTCTGCCTGCTATATCTGTCCATTACTGATAGAGAGGTGATGAAATCTAGGATAGTGGATTCATCTATTTCTCCTTGCCTCACATATATTGATGTTGTTAGGTATGTATGTATATACACATTTTGTTTATCCCTTCGTCTCTTGATGGGCCCTTTGGGATACTTCTACCTTTTGTTTATTTTGTGAATAATGCTACTGTGACCACGGGTGTATGAATATCCTGCTTTCAGATTTCTTTCCTGCTTTATTCTTTATTAAGATATAATTGACATGTAACATCAGTTTTAGGTACACAACAATTATTCAGTGTTCTGTACATATTACAAAATGATGACAGTAAGTTTTGTTAACATCCATCACCACATGTAAGTACAAATTTTTTTTCTTATGAGGAGAACATTTAAGGTCTACTCTCCTAGTAACGTTAAATTATACAATACAACATTAACTATAGTTCCCATATTGTGTATATCCCTAGGACTTATTTTGTAACTGGAAGTTTGTACCTTTTGACCACTTTCACCATTTTGCACACCTCTGGCCCCTATCTCTGGCAACCATTAATCTATTCCCTGTGTCTGAGTTCAGCTTTTGTGGTTTTGTTTTGTTTTGTTTTTGTTTTTAGGTTCCATATAAGTGAGACCATATGGTATTTGTCTTTCTTTGTCTGACTTCACTTAGCATAATGCCTTCAAGGTCCATCAGTGTTGTTGCAAATAGTTGGATTCCTTCCTTTTTTGTGGTTGAATAGTATTCCATTGTGTGCTCCATTTCATTCCACATTGTCTTCATCCATTCATGCATCAGTGGCCGCTTAGGTTGTTTCTGTGTCTTGGTTATTGTAAATAATGCTGCAGTGAACAATGGGATACAGATAACTTTTTGGGTTAGTGTTTTTGTTTCCTTTTTAAAAAATATTTTTATTCTTAAGAAAGTGCACATCTGTGAGCAGGGGAGGGGCAGAGAGAGGGGGACAGAGGATTCAAAGTGGGCTTCTCACCGACAGCAGAGAACCTGATATGGAGATCAAACTCACAAACTCTGAGATCATAACCTGAGCTGAAGTTGGATGGTTAACCAACTGAGCCACCCAGGTGCCCCATGTTTTTGTTTCCTTTGGATAAATACCCAGAAATGGAATTTCTGGATCATATGGTAGCTATATTCTTTTTATTATGTTTTTTCCCTTTATTTTAGAGAGAGAGAGTGCATGTGAGTAGGGAGATGAGCAGAGGGAAAGGGAGAGAGAATCTCAAGCAGGTCCATTCCATGCTCAGCATGGAGTCCAGGATCGTGACCCGAGCCGAAATCAAGAGTTGGGCATTCGACTGTGTGAATCACCCACGTGCTCATATTCCTAATTTTTTATGAACCTCTATATTATTTCCATAGTGACTATCATTTACATTTCTATCATTAGCGCATCAAGGTTCCCTTTTCTCCACATCCTTGTTAGTACTTGTTATTTCTTACCTTTTTTGGTAATAGTCATTCTAACAGGTGTGAGGTGATACCTCATTGTCATTTTGATCTGCACTTCCCTGATGATTAGTGATGTCAAGGACCTTCTCATGTACCCGTTGGCCATCTATAGGTCTTCTTTGGGAAAAGACATCTTTTTGCTCCTTTTAAAATCAGATTTTCTATTGAGTTGCAAGAATTCTTTATATATTAGAACCTCTTATTAACCTCTTATTAGGTATATGATTTACAGATGTCTTCTCCCATTCAGTAGGTTGCCTTTTCATTTTATTGATGGTTTCCTTTGTTGTGAAAAAGCTTTCTGGTTTGATGTAGTCCTTTGGTTTTGTTCTTATTGCCTTTGCTTTTGGTATCAAGTCCAAAATATCATCACCAAGACTGAGCTTACCAGATACATTTTCTTCGAGGAGCATTATGGTTTCAAGTCTTACATTCAGGCCTTTATTTATTTTGAGTTGACTTTTGTCTATGGAGGAAGACAGGTTCCAGTTTCACTAGTTTGCATGTGACTGTCTCGTTTCCCAGTGTCATTTATTGAAGATTGTCCTTTGCCCATTGTCTATTCTGGTCTCCTTTGTCATAAATTAATTGAAAATTTATACATGTTGGTTTATTTCTGGACTATTTTGTTCCATTGATCTATGCGTGTATTTTTATGTGGCTACCATACTCCCTTGAATATGATAGCTTTGTAATATAGTTTGAAATCAGGATATGATGCCTCCAGCTTTGTTCTTCTTTCTTAAGATCGCTTTAGTTATCTGAGGATCTTTTATGGTTCCATACAAAGTTTAGGATTGTTTGCTCTATTTCTGTGAAAAATTCTATTGGGATTTTGAAAGGGATTGTGTTGAATCTGTAGATTGCTTGGGTAGTATGGACATCTTAACAATGTTAATTCTTCCAATCCATGAGCACGGGATATCTATTTATTTGTATCTTCTTCAGTTTCTTTTATCAATGTCTTACAATTTTTAGTGCATATATTTTTACCTCCTTGGTTAAATTTATCCCTAGGGATTTTCTTCTTCTTTTTTTTTTTTTTACTTTTTTTTTTAATATTTTTTATTTATTTCTAGGAGAGAGAGAGAGAGAGACAGCGTGAGCAGGGGAGGGTCAGAGAGAGAGGGAGTCACAGACTGAAATAGGCTCCAGGCTCTGAGCTGGCAGTCAGCACAGAGCCCGATGCGGGGCTCGAACCCACGAACCGCGAGATCATGACCTAAGCGAAAGTCGGACGCTTAACCGACTAAGCCACCCAGACGCCCCGGGATTTTCTTCTTTTTAATGCAATTATAAATGGGATTATTTTCTCAATTTCTCTTTTTGATAGTTCACTATTAGTGCATGAGCTTTATGTGTATTGATTTTGTATCCTGTAACTTCACTGAATTTATTAGTCCTAATTTTTTTTGATGGATACTTTAAGGTTTTCCAAATACAATACGATTTGCAAAGAGAGTTTTACTTCCTTTCCAATTTGGATGCCTTTCATTTCTTGCCTAATTGCTCCTGCTAGGACTTGCAATACTATGTTGAATAAATGTGGCAAGAGAGGGCATCCTTCTCTTGTTCCTGATCTTAAAGGAGAAGCTATTCAGCTTTTCACCATTGAGTATGATGATGGACTTGTCATACATCGCTTTCATTACATTGCAGTGTATTTCCTTTATTAGTCTTTGGAGAATCTTTATAAGTGAATATTGATTTTTGTTAAATGTTTTTTCTGCATCTATTGAGATAATCATACACTTTTTATCCTTCATTTTGTTACGATGATATATCACATCGATTGGTTTGCAGATATGAAGCTATCCTTGCCTCTGTGAAGTGAATCCCACTTGATCATGGTGTATAATTCTTTTACTGTATTGTTGAATTTGGCTTGCTGAGATCTTGTTGAGGACTTTTGCATCTATACTAATCAGGGATATTGGCCTGTAATTTTCTTTTCGTGTTGTGTCTGGTTTGGCATCAGGGTAATGCTAGCCTTGTAGAGTGAATTTGGGAGTGTTCCTCCTCTTCTGTTTTTGGGAAGAGTTTAATAAGGATTGGTATCAATTCTTTAAATGTTTGGTCCAATTCACCAGTGAAGTTATCTGATCCTGGACTTTTGTTTCTCTGGGGGGTTTTGATTATGGATTCAATCTTTTTTTTTTTTAATTTTTAATATTTGTTTATTTCTGAGAGAGAGAGAGACAGAGCATGAGCAGGGAAGGGACAAAGAGAGAGGGAGACACCACATCTGAAGCAGGCTCCAGGCTCTGAGCTCTCAGCACAGATGCGGGGCTTAAACTTGTGAACTGCAAGATCATGACCTGAGCCAAAGTTAGACGCCCAACTGACTGAGCCACCCAGGCACCTCTCAATCTTGTTATTAATAATTGGTCTGTTCAGATTTTCTATTTATTCATAATTCAGTCTTGACAGGTTGTAAAGTCCAAGAATCTAACCATGCCTTCCAGTTTGTTCAATATGTTGTTGTATAATTGTTCACCGTAATCTCTTATCCTTTGCATTTCTTTGGTATCAGTTGTAATGTCTCCACTTTGATTTCTGATATTATTTGAGTCCTTTTTTTTTTTCTTGGTGAGTCTAGTTAAAAGTTTGTCTATTTTGTTTATCTTTTTTAAAAACTCATCTCTTAGTTTCACTGATCTTTTCTATTGTCTTTTTAGTCTCTATTTATTTCCACTTCGATCTTGGTTGTTTCCCACCTCCTACTAACTTTGGGCTTAGTTTATTCTTCTAGTTGCTTGATGTGTTTTTGTTTCTTAACGTAGGCATTTATTGCTATGAACTTCTTAGAACTGCTTTCGCTGCAGCCCATAAATGTTGGTATGTTATATTTCCATTTGTTTCAAGACATTTTTTAAAATGATTTTACTTTTAAGCAGTCTCTACACCCAATGTGGGGCTTGAACCCACAACCCTGAGTTTGAGAGTCGCATGTGCCACTGACTGAGCCAGCCAGGGGCCCTCAAGATATTTTTGGTATTTCTTTTGATTTCTTCATTGACCCATTGGTTGTTTGCATACTTTCCAGTTTTCTTCTTGTAATTGATTTCTAGTTTTCTACCATTGTGATCAGAAAAGATGCTTGATAATACAGTCTTCTCAAATTTATCATGGTTTGTTTTGTGGCCTAACATGTGATCTGTCCTGGAGAATGCCTTGAGAAGAATGTGTATTCTGCTACTTTGAGATGGAATGTTTTGCAAATGTCTGTTAGGTCCATCTGGCTAAATGTGTAGTTCAAGCCCAATGTTTTATTATTGGTTTTATGTCTGGATGACTTGTTAATGACAGTGGGATATTAAAGTCCCCTACTATTATTATGTTGCTGTCTATGTCTCTCTTTAGGTCTGTGAATATTTGCTTTATATATTTAGGGGTTTCTACGTTGGGTGCATAAATATGTACAAAATTTTACATCCTCTGGTTGGATTCAGCTCTGTATCATTAAATAATGACCTTGTTTGTTTCTTATTACAGTCTTTGTCATAAGGTCTATTTTGTCTGATATAAGCATAGCAGCCCCAGCTTTCTTCTGGTTTCCATTTGCCTGGACCATCTTTTGCCATCCCTTCATTTTGTGTGTGTGTGTGTGTGTGTGTGTGCGCGCGCCCTTAACATCTGAAGTGAATTTCTTAGGCAGCATATAGATGAGTCTTCTCTCTCTCTCTCTCTCTCTCTCTCTCTTTTTAAATCTGTTTTGCTACTCTGTGTCTTTCATTGGGATCATTTAGTCTATTTACATTTAAGGTAATTATTGATAGGTTTAGAGTTACTGACATTTTAATTGTTTTTTGGGGGGGGGCTGTTTTGTAATTTCTTTTTTCCTTGCTCTCTTCCTTTGTGATTTGTGATTTTCTATACTGGTGTGGTTATTCCTTTCTCTTTCTCTTTGGTGTATCTATTACAGATTTTTGCTTTGTGGTTATCATGAGGCTCACATAAAACAACTTCTAACAGTCTGTTTTCAGTTGATAGCAACTTAAGTTTGAACACAGTCTAAAACGCTACATTTTTACTATGCCCCTCCATGTTTTATGTTTTTGATGTCATAATTTACATATTTTTATTTGTTTCATTAAAGAATTACTGTAGCTAGTTATTTGTAGTATTTTTGTCTTTTACCCTTCATACTAGATTTATAAGTGAACCTACCACCTTTACATTAGAGTATTTTGAATTTTACTTTACCAGTAATACTTGCCTTTTTTCCCTGTTACTAATTAGTGCCATTTCATTTCAGCTTAAAGAAGTCCCTGTAACATTTCTTGTAAAGTGGGACTAGAGGTGACGAACTCCTTCAACTCTTGATTGCCCGGAAAACTCTTTGTCTCTCCTTTGATTCTGAAGGACCATTATGCTGTGTAGAGTGTTCTTGGTTGGCATTTTTTTCTTTCAGTGCTTTGAATATATCACCTCGCTTCCTTCTGGCTTGCAATGTTTCTGCTGAAAATCTGCGAGTCTCATGGGGCTCCCCCAGTGCACCAAGTTATTTTTCCTTTGCTACTTTTAAGATTCCCTCCTTGTCTTTAACTTTTTTTTTTTAATGTTTTATTTATTTCTGAGAGACAGAGAGACAGCATGAGCAGGGGAGGGTCAGAGAGAGAGGGAGATACAGATTCTGAAATAGGCTCCAGGCTCTGAGCTGGCAGTCAGCACAGAGCCCAACACGGGGCTCGAACCCACAAACCGTGAGATCATGACCTGAGCCGAAGTCAGACGCCCAACCGACTGAGCCACCCAGGCGCCCCTCCTTGTCTTTAACTTTTGACAATTGAATTGTGAGATGTCTTGGTGTGGATCTTTGGATTCGTCTTTTTTGGAATTCTCTGGGCTCTGGATGTCTGTTTTCTTTTCCAGGTTAGGGAAGTTTTCAGTGTCATTTCCTCAAATAAGTTTACTGTCCCTTTCTCTTTCTTTCTCCTTCTGGGACCCCTGCACTGTCAACATTGATCCTCTTGATATTGCCCATAAGTCCCTTAAGGTATTCTTGTTTTTCTTTTCTTCTCCTCCTCCTTTGCCCTCCCTCCTCCTCCCCCTCTTCCTCCTCCTCCTCCTCCTTCCTGTCTTCTTCCTCCTCCTTCCCCTCCTCCTCTTCCTTTTCCTCCTCCTTCTGTTACTGCTTTGGTTGGATGCATCCCACTGCACTGTCTTTGACACCACAGATCCTTCCTTCCTCTTCACGTAGTCTGCAGTTGAATCCTTTCGTTGTATTTTTTCAGTTCAGTTATTGTATCCCTCAGCTCTGTAATTTCCATTTGGTACTTTCTGATGTTTTCTGTCTTGTAGTTGGAATTCCCACCAAATTCCGAGGTTAAAGAGAACCTCGGTGAACATCTTTATGAAATGAACTCTTTATCAGGTAAAGCACTTATCCCCATTTCATTAACATGTTTTTGGGAGGTTTAACTTGTGAGGAAATATCTTCATGTGCTTATTGACCATTCATGTATCTTCTTTGGGAAAATGTCAATTCAGGTTTTTTGCTTAGGCTTCAGTTGGGCTGTTTGTTTTTTTGTTGAGTTTTAGGAGCTGTTTCTATATTCGTCATATTAGCTAGCATATGAATATCAATCGTTTGGAATGTATTCCTCTGTTTTTTCATTTTCCTTGCTCTGTTGGTTTCTATGCAATGGGGAAAACAGCCACCTCTCCTAGTCTTGAAGGAGTGGCCTGGTGTAGGGAACGAACCTTACTGTTCAACCCTTCCCTAGGTCCCTTCCCTAGTTCTTAGTTGTCTCTCAAACCTTTTTGACTGTCAAAGCAGCTTGCTTTGTTCTTAACGGCTCCCCATAGTTGAGGGTGTGCCAAGATCTGTCAGTGCCCCAAAGGGGAGGATCTTAAGTCTGCATCTAGATTCGGGCAGACTGGAAGCCTGGCCTCCAGGCAGCAGCTTAAACAGTATGCAAATATTCCCGGTTCAGGGTAAGATGAGAAGATGATAGGCATCTCTGTCTGCTCCTTTTACACTGAGCCCTGGGGTGATAGCCAGTTATGAACTATTTCTTTGTTTGCTGCTGTCCTGTTGAACCCATAAACACAAGCCCCATTGGCCACCTGCTTTTGGTTATTTTGGGTATATACCCAGAGTGGAATGGCTGGATCGTATGGTAAGTCTATTTTTACTTTTTTGAGTAATCACTGTACTGTTTTCCACAGCGGCTGCACCATTTTACATTCCCACCAACGGTGCAGCAGGTTTCCAGTTTCTCCACATCCTCACCAACACTTGTTATTTTCTGTTGTTGTTGTTGTTTTTTAAATAGTAGCCATCCTAATGGGCATAAGGTGATATCTTGTTGCAATTGTTTTTCTTTTATTGTGTTAAAATACACATAATGTAACATTTATCATCTTAAACATTTATTTATGTCCATCTTAACCATTTTTTACAAGTGTACAGTCCAGTGGTATTAAATACTTTCTAGGGGCACATGGGTGACTCAGTAGGTTGAGCATCCAACTCCTGATTTGGGCTCAGGTCATGATCCCGGAGTCAAGGGATTGAGCCCTGTGTTGGGCTTTGCGCTAAGGGTGAAGCCTGCTTATAATTCTCTCTCCCTCTGCCCCTCTTCCCTGCCTGGGTGCACTCTCTCACTCTCTCAAATCATAATTATAAAAATCTTTAAATCCTTTCTAGTGTTGCACAGCCACCACCATCATCCATCCCCAAAACTCTTCTAAAGCTGAAACTCTTTTAAGCTCTATTAAACAAAAATTCCCTGTCCTCCCCTCCCCCAAGCCCTGCAGCCATCATTCTATTTGCTGTCTCTATGATTTTGACGCTGCTAGGTACCTCATATCAGTGGATCACACAGTATTTGTCCTTTTGTGGACTGGCTTATTTTACTTCTCACAATGTCCTCAAGGTTCATCCATGATGTAGCTAGCGTGTGTCCCAATTTCCTTCCTTTAAAAGATAGAACAACATTCCATTGTGTTATATGCCCCATTCTGTTTTTCCATTCATCCATTGATGGACACTTGGGAGGTATCCATGTTTGAGGTATTGTGAATAATGCTGTGAATTATGGGTGTACACCATTATACGAATATGGGTGTACAAATACCTCTTCAAGACCCTGTTTTCAATTCTTTGGGGGCATATACCCAGAAGTGGAATTGCTGGATCATATGGTATCTCTATCTTTAATTTTTTGAGGAATCTCCATACTGTTTTGCCACTGTGGCTATACCATTTTACATTTCCACCAGCAGTACATGGAGGTTCCTTTTTCTCCACATCCTCACCAATGCTTGTTGTTTTTATTTTAATATAATAACCATCTTAATGAGTGTGAGGAAGTATCTTATTGTAGTTTTGATTTGCATTTCCATAATGATTAGTGATGTAGAACAAATATTTACAGGTGGCTTATTGACCTTTCATGTATCTTTGGAATAATGTCTATTCAGGTTCTTTGCTTATGTTTCTATTGGGTTGTTTGGGTTTTTTTTGAGTTTTAGGAGCTCTTTCTATATTCTTCATATTAGCACCTGGATACCCATCGGATATATCATTTGAAAATGTTCCCTCCCAAACTGTGGCTTGTCTTTTCACCCTGTTGAGTGTGTCTTTTGATCCACAGAAGTTTTTTTTTCTTTTTAATTTTGATGTAATCCAATTTGTCCATTTTTTTTTTAATTTTTTTTTAAATGTTTTTATTTATTTATAGGAGAGAGAGAGAGAGAGAGACAGCATGAGCAGGGGAGGGTCAGAGAGAGAGGGAGTCACAGACTGAAACAGGCTCCAGGCTCTGAGCTGGCAGTCAGCACAGAGCCCGACGCGGGGCTCGAACCCACGAACCGCGAGATCATGACCTAAGTGAAAGTCGGACGCTTAACCGACTAAGCCACCCAGGCGCCCCAATCCAATTTGTCCATTTTTAATCCCCTGGTATTTCTTGATCCTATCCAAGAAATCATTGCCATATCCAATGTTCTGAAGCTTTTCTCCTATGTTTTCTTGTAACATTTTTATAGTGTAAGCTCTTACACTTAGGTCTTCAATTGTTTTTGAGTTACTTTTTGTATATGGTGTAAGGTTAAGTGACTGACTTGACTCTTCCATGCAGATATCCAGTTTTCCCAGTACCATTTGCCCTTTCTCCATTGAATGGTTTTGGCACCCTCCTTGAAACCATTTGGCAATATATCCACATATTTCTGGGCTGTCTATCCTGTTCCTTTGGTCTCAGTGTCTATCTTTACGTCAGTACTACACTGTTTTCGATTACTATACTTTTGTAATAACTTCAGAGATTTGAAATCAGGAAGTATGAGAATTCCAGTGCTGTTCTCTTTCTTCAAGACTGTTTTGGCTATGGGGGGGGGTCCCTTGAAATTCTGTATGAATTATAGGATGTGTTTTTTCAATTTCTGCGTGAAATGCTGTTTGGATTTTGTATAGATTGTATTAAATCTATACGTCACTTTGGGGAGCATTGACATCTTAACAGTATCAAGTCTTCCCATCCATGTGTGTAGGGTGTCTTTCCATTTGTGTCTTTTAAAATATCTTTCAGCCATGTGTTATAATTTTCAGGGTACAGTTCTTTTACCCCTTGGTTGAGTTTATTCCTAAGTATTTATTCCTTTTGATGCCACCGTAAATGGAATTTTGTTTTTAATTTACTTTTGAGATCATTTGTCGTTAGTGTATAGATATTGCAACTAAATTTGAATGTTGGTTTTGTAATTTTGCAACGTTGCTAACTTCATTTATTCTAACAGATTTTTTGGTGTAATCTTTAAGGTTTTCTACATATAAAATTATGTCACCTGCAAATAGAGGTAATTTTACTTCTTTCTCTCCAATTTGGGTGCCCTTCCCTCCCTTCCTCCCACTCTGGTTAGTTAGAACTTCTGGTACAGTGTGGAATAGAGGTGGTGCAAGCTGGCATCCTTGTCTTGTTCCTGATCTTAGAGGAAAAGCTTTCAGTCTTTCACCATTGAGTATATTACCCGTGGGCTTGTCCCCTATGGCCTTTATTATGTTGAGGTACATTTCTTCGGTTCCTAGTTTGCTGGGGCCCCATTTTTCCTTTTTCTTCTGTCCTCTGCCCAGATGGAGACCAGTCTGTCCTCTTCCTTCATGTAATGAGCCTTCCTGCATTTTAAGGTCGACACCTGAAGGAAGTTTCACGCTCCCTTCTTCAGAGAATTTCCCTAGAGTTCCCTTCCCCTTTCCATTAATCTGTTCACAATGCTGACCTTTGTTGGAGTTGCATGGTGTGCCAGGCAGGGGCATGGTACTCTTCTGCCCACAGGGAGTTTTCACCCACGTTGTCTCAGCCTTCACAGGAGCCATCTGAACTAAGAATGATCTCTGCTTCCATATCCAGCAGCAGAAGTGCAGATGGGCCTGCTCAAAACCCAGCCAGCTCCTATGACTCAAGGCCCTGATACATTCATTTCTCTGTCCAGCTGCTAAGCCATGTCGCTGGCCCATGGGCAGGTGCCTCCTGTCCCTCCTGAGCCGGCTGTGAGAGAGGTGGAAGGGCGCAGGTCCAATCCCTAAAGTCTGCTTTCCCTCCTTGTCTTGACAGAAGTCCTGGGCCTATGTCAAGAAGTGCAAAAACAATATGCGTCCGAACCGGGGCTTGGTGGCTCAGCTGTTGGAGTGGGAGAAGGTTGTCCTCGGAGACTCTGTCACAGACATCTTGGATCCACGCTACTGATCTTCTCTATGGCCCAGCTATGGGTCCTGAAGCACCTTGCCTGGGGGCTTCTTGTGGGTCCTGTGCCAGGCTGTGTAACCAGGCTGGTGTGGAAAGAGAAGGCCTTTGCTGCCTGGAGTCCTGTGTCAGCCTCCTGCAGTGGTTTTTCACCGGCTGCTCGTTCATGCCACAGAGCAGGCGAGACTCAGCGGGACACCCCACCCCCCACCCCCCATGCCTGGGTCATCCTGGACTACCCCTTCTGCACTCCTGAGGTTGCCTTGGAAAAAGCATTAGGCTGTCTGAACAGCTATCCCACATGCCCCGGTAACTTGGACCCTTTGGAGGCCATCTGGGAGGAGTTCCAAGGGATCCCCCTGCCTTATGTTGGTCCACAGGGATGTCACAGTGCCCACCTATGGGGCAGAGATCCCCCAGTGCCAGAGATGCCAGGCCCAGCCTTGGCCCAGGTGCCAGGCTCCGCAGTTCTGACAGGCTCCTGGCACGGGGCACACCCTTGCCTCATTCAGGGTCCTAGAACTCCCCAGCCAGTCTGGTGGTTCCTTTCCTTCTTCCCCAGTCATTTCCTCCTGGCTGGGCTCCCCAAGAAGAGATTTCCACCCCTTCTATCTCCCACATCCTGCTTCTAGAAATTCCTCAGGTCTTAGGGGGAATTTTCTTCAGAATGTGCTTCCAAGCCCTGGCAGCACCCACAGCACAAGTCAGGAGAGGGCACAGATGATGGGGCTCACGGGGAATTTAGGGTGTCCGTGTTCATTTAGCAAACATTCCTGGCCACCCTCGAGCGGCTGGGGAGGGGCCTAGAGGTGAAGGCCATCTCACCCTCCAGGACTCTTTGCAGAAGGGTGGAATTGTCCCGCTCCCCAACGGAAGCCCAAGCCCTCAAGGAGAGGGGTTTTGCCCGACGGATAAGGGCTTTCCAGTCAGCTCAGGCCGGAAATCCGTTGTTAGGCTAGGAGCTGGAACAGAGTTTGGGAAGACTGCAAGCAATGTCTCTGTGGGTTAGGGACCTCTTGGTAGGAAGAGCAGAGCCGCTGGCACGTTTTCAATGGGGCCACAGAAGGAATGGGGCCAGTCGTGTATTAGGACTGGCAGTAGGGTGGCCTCTGCAAGGATGGATAGTAGCGGTGAGTCCGGAGGCGGAGAGACCGTAAGGCGGCCACTGTAAAAATCCAAGCCAGAAAAGACGCTGGGAATCCCCTTCCTGAAGAGGCGCTGCTTTCCCAAGGACGAAAGTGTTTGAGGCAGGGGTCACCTCCGTGGGCTTCAGTTTACTGCCAGCTTGACGGACCACGCGGCTGGCACGATCCGTGGAGCCAGAGCTGGCGACCGGGTAGTGCGCCAGCCCCAGTAGAGCTGCAAGCGGCTGGGAGGGCATCCCGGCAGCAGTGGCCCCGCCCGTGCCCCGCCCAGGGCCCGGATTGGTTAGGGCAGGGGGCGGGGCCAGCGCCCTGGTAGCTTCAGGCCTTTCCCCATTGGTGGTCTCGGCGGCGCGAGCCCGGAAGCGGACGGGGGCGGCGGCGGCGGCGGCGGCGGCGGAGGCGCCTTGGGCGAGCAGGGGTTGCGGC
>NW_027532208.1:1598918-1613766 GCF_008692635.1 Crocuta crocuta
AAGGGCCCGCTAGGTGACTGCCTGCGGGACTGGGAGGAGCTGCAGCAGGACTTCCAGAGCCTCCAGGTGAGTGCCAGTGAGGGCGCCCATTGGTCCCGAGCCACGTCGCTCTGGCTCGAGGTCAAGGGTTGGGCAGCCCTGGGTCAGGCAGTGGGGGGGGCTCGGGGTCAAGGGTCGGGGACGCTGGCATGGCTCCAGAGGGCGAGGAGACCCCGGGTGCTGGTGGCTGTAGCTGGACCCACCTCTCGGCCTCAAATGAGTGTCCGGCGGAAGCCCCATCGCTGGCACGGCCGCCGCGACCCTGGCAGGGACCCACTGCGCCTAGCGGACGTGGGGCCTTATGCGGGGGCCTCGGAAAGAGGTCCCTGCCCCGTCCTTTCTCAGGAGAGCGGCTGCCTAAGTCAAAGCCGGCCGGGCCCAGTCTCGGGTCAGTCACTCCGCAAACATGTCCTGGGCGCCCGCGCGGCTGGAGCCCGAGCAGCGCCAGCAGCGCGGTCCCCGCCCTAGGGCAGCGCTGGGAGGTCTGGGCTGCCCTGGGAGGGAGCCCGGCTGGTGGGGCCAGGGGTAGTAGGATGTGTAGGTGAAGTGCCTGGATGGGGGCGGGGCCCATCCTGGGTGTAGGACCGCAGCTGCGGAGGCAGGACTATGTGGCTGCTTCTGTAAGAGTGAGGGGAGAAGTGGGCGTGCCAGATCCTGCAGGGACCTACCTCATGGGCCTGGACGGCGTTGGAACCTTTCTGATACCAGTTGGGAGCTGTGGGAGGAATTGTCTGGATCTGTCTAGTATGCCCCTTGTGCTGTTCTGTGGGGAGCCCTGTGGGGAGGGGTGAAGGCTGCTGGTCTCCTCTGGACGGGGGAAAGTGCCGTGGTAGGGGCTGGCAGATGTAGCACGTGCTGGGTTCTGAAGGGGGGTGTGGTGGCTCCTTTGGGCCATGAGAAACAAGACCTAGAAAGGGGGGAGCCTAGGCCAGCTGGGTACTTGGCCATGGCTTTCTCTGTCTCCTGGACTGGTTCCAGCCCCTTCCTGTGTGCATGGAAGCCTTGTTGCCCACCGCAGGCCTGGCCAAGCCTGCTGCCACTAGAGGTTCTCCTGGAGTCCTGAGCAGGGCAGACCTGGTCTTCCAGCGCGGCCACCCCTGCCTGACCTTCCTCACACTGCCCCGGTTGTCTCCGGCCTGCTTCTCTGGAAACTCACCCACCAGGGCAAAGTGCTCTGGGACGCTTTGGGCCAAAGGTGCTGGGGGAGGGGTAGAAGGACTGGTCTTACAGCCGGAGGTCTAAGGGCTGGAGCCTGATGACCTTTAACCTGGGAAGGAGATGCGGGGAGTGCTTAGCAGCAGGCGGCTTGGACAACCTCAGCTCCCCTGTGCTAGCAGGCTGGGTAGACAGGAGGATCCGAGAGGACCAGAGTGGCTTCAGGCAGCCTGACTGGGCGAGAAGGTAGGCCCTTGGGCCTATAGTCCAAACTCAGGGTGGGGACAGAGAGGGATGGGAACAACCAGTAGATGGGCTTCCACCAAGAAATGCTTCCAGAAACTAATCTGTTTTCTGGGACAAGGGGGCGGTGATGGCTTTCGGGCTTTGAGGAGGAGCCCATCCCCTGGCCTGCTTCTGGGAGAAGACCGCCTCCTTTCTTGCTCAGACCCTCCCGAGGTGCCCTGGGGGCATCTGTGCCCCACCTCCCTGCCCAGCTGGGTGGGGGACTTCTGACCAGCCTGAGCCTGCCCTCCCCAGGAGACCCACCGGCTGTACCGCCTGAAGCTGGAGGAGCTGATCAAGCTGCAGAACGGTTGTACGAGCTCTATCACGCGGCAGAAGAAGAAGCTGCAGGAGCTGGCTCTTGTCCTCAAGCAGTTAGGAANACTGTCAGATCTGGGGTTGGGGGAGAGCTGGTACTGACCCCTGAGTGTCCCAGGTGTGGCATCTCCCCTCGCTGGGCCCTGTTTACCCTCCTGCCCCACAGGGGTCGGCTGGGGACACCTGGGGGCGCCCTGCTCTGACTCCAGCTTCTGTCCACTTGCAGATGCAAACCCTCCCTTCAGTCGGATGCTGAGGAGGCCGCACGGGAGCTGGAGAACCAGATCAAGGAGCGCCAGGGCCTCTTCTTCGATATGGAGGCCTATTTGCCCAAGAAGAATGGGTGAGAACCCCTTCCCCAAGCTCCGTTCACAGACGCTCCTTGGAGGCGGCCTGGAGCACGGTCTTCCTTTGCTTGGTTGCTTAGCCAGCAGATGTTCTCTGGACCCACTCTGGGCCGAGCAGTCAGGCACAGCCCTGTGTCCGGGAGATGGCACGAGTGACTGTGACAGCTCACTGAGATGGGTGCTTTGGGGAGAGAGGACGGGGACTGGAGTTGAGGGGTCAGGGAAAGCATAGTGCGTGATGGAGGGAGCCTGGCGGGCATGGGAGGCTGGAAGCTGCAGGTGCGACCAGAGCTCAGGGAGGGGGTGGGAGACCAGAGGGGAAGCCAGGCCTCTGAGTTTGCTTCAGGCCTGTAGGCCGGGCAGAGGGACCCTTAGATCAGCCACTGTCACTGAGGAGGGTGGCAGGGGATGGCATACAACCTTTGGCTGAGTAAAAAGCATCCAGCAGAGACCATAGACAGCAAGACTGCTGGGAAAGAGCATGTTCTGGAAGGAGGGGACAGCAGCCTCAGACCAGATGGCCCTGGGAGGGGGGGGGCGGTCACATGCCATATGGAAGGGAAAGGTTTCCCGGAAGCCAGGGTGGCCTTGGAGAGAACCACTCCACAGGATGGTGGAGGTGGAAGTTGATAACAGGTGACGGAGAGCAGGGGGATGGGCACATCTAGCGATTGTTCAAAAGCATGGCCTTCAATGGGAGGGGAGACCAGCAGCTGGAACTTGGCGTGAAGGGTGGGGGGTGCTTTTGCTGCGTGCGTGTGTTACTTTGTACCTGTGGAAGACCTGGGCGCATCTGCCTGTGGGGAGGTGGGGCCCTCAGAGTGAGAGACCCAGTAAAGGGGAATCCCTGGGGAGGCGGGAAGGGCTGGGCGTGGGCCCCTCTCATTTGTGAGGGGAGCAGGTGTAGAGAGGGTGAGGAGGGAGGCCCAGGAGATGTCAGTGGCCCGAAGGGACGGTTTAGCGAGGCCACCGCAGGGATGGCGTAGGGGGCTGGGAGTTAAGGGGTTGACAAAGTGGCTGACGTGTAAGGGGGGCTTGGGGACTCGGCTGGCTTGGGGGAGAGGAGCCTGGCACTGGGGGGCCTGGAAGTCTCAGGGAGCCAGGGTGTGCATGGGGCAACCAGCCTGGGAGGCTGGGCACTTCAGGTTCAGAGCACGAGCTGAATTTCTGAGGGGACTCTTCTGAGCCAGGAGGGGGCCCAGGTGTGGGTTGCTGCTGCTAGCAGGAATGGGGGAGGGGATAGGGGGTGGCCGTGCACACAGGCATTGAGCTCTGTCCCTGCTCTCAGGGGCGATCTGAAATATGGGCTCTGGGCCCCGGGCCGGCTTCCGGGGGGGTGGGGGGGGGAGAGCCAGGCTGCCCTGGAGGCCCTGAGTGGGGGAGCTTGGGGAGAGATGAGGGAGGTGATGCTGCTGGATTACCCTGGAGCAGGACTGGGGAGCGGGCGGAGAGGCTGGGCCTCGGTGTTTCCTTCCCCTCGAAGTGGTCCACAGCACCCCCGAGGTTGGAACCCTAGGCCAGGGCCATGGGAAGTCCAGGTAGGGATGGCGGCCCAGCTCTGCGCGGTTGGCTGCCCTCCTCGTTGGAGCCCCTTCTCACCCGGTGCCCCCCTCCCCTAGGTTGTACCTGAGCCTGGTTCTAGGCAATGTCAACGTGACACTCCTGAGCAAGCAGGCTAAGTAATTTGTTGTCGTGGGCGGGCTGGGTCCCCACCCTGCTGTCCACCGTCCTGGGTCCTTTCCACCGCGCCCCAGCTGCCCTGGCTAAGCCTTGGGGTGCAGGGGTCGCTGTTCCGTGTCAGCCCGCGCTGCCCTCGGAAGTGTGTCCGGAGCAGGAGCCTCCCTTCCGGGCGGAGGCGAGCGTGGGCCCCGCGGGCGTCCCAGCCTGTCCCACCAGTGTGTGTCCACCCAGGTTTGCCTACAAAGACGAGTACGAGAAGTTCAAGCTCTACCTCACCATCATCCTCATCCTCATCTCCTTCACCTGCCGCTTCCTCCTCAACTCCAGGTGGGTGAACTGCTCAGGACTGGGCCCCCTGCCGCCTCCAGGCTCTGGCACCAACCCTCTGTGCCCCCCGCAGGGTGACAGATGCCGCCTTCAACTTCCTGCTGGTCTGGTATTACTGCACGCTGACCATCCGAGAGAGCATTCTCATCAACAACGGCTCTCGGTGGGCAAGGGCGCGAGGGGGGCGGGGAGGGGCGGGTGCCCTGGGCCCCTCAGAAGCAGGCACTGGGTCGGGGTGCTGCCTCGGCCTTGCTCCCTGTCCCTGAGCACCAGTCCTCGGGGCTGCAGGGACAGGAGTGACACTGGCTTCTCTATACAGGATCAAAGGCTGGTGGGTTTTCCATCATTACGTGTCCACCTTCTTGTCGGGAGTCATGCTGACGTGGTGAGTGGCCGGGCTTGGCTCCCGGGCCCTGGGCGGGGGGAAGTGCGGGACAGAAAGGTGGCGCCCCTGAACTCCTTACCCTTCCCACTGCTTTCTACCTCAGGCCTGACGGCCTCATGTACCAGAAGTTCCGGAACCAATTCTTGTCCTTCTCCATGTACCAGAGTGAGTACCTAAGAGGGCCCTGCTCGGCTCCGGAACCCCCCTTGGGGGGGAGGGAGGTGGGCTGAGGACTTGGGGCCCCAGCCTCGTTCTGATGCCCCCCACCCCAGGCTTCGTTCAGTTTCTGCAGTATTACTACCAGAGCGGCTGCCTGTACCGCCTGCGGGCCCTGGGCGAGAGGCACACCATGGACCTCACTGTGGGTGAGTCGGGCGTGGCCGCCCGCTCTGGAACCCTGACGGGGGGCCGGAAGGGGAGGTCCTTTCCTGTCCACGCGGCTCTGAGAGACTGTGTCCATCTCCGTCCTGCCTTTCCTCCCCGCAGAGGGCTTCCAGTCCTGGATGTGGCGGGGCCTCACCTTCCTGCTGCCGTTTCTTTTCTTTGGACACGTAAGTGGTCTCTGTCCCCGAGCATGTGGCTGGGTGTCCCCGCGTCCTGGCTTTGGGCCTGAGTGGGGACTGGGATCTGCTGTTTGAAACCCTTCATCCCTTCCAGTTCTGGCAGCTTTTTAACGCGCTGACGTTGTTCAACCTGGCCCGGGATCCTGAGTGCAAGGAGTGGCAGGTGAGCTGGGGCTGGGGAGGCATGCCGGGGAGGGCCAGCGCCCGCCCCCCAACCCGCCCTGACCTCACTTCCTCCCCCAGGTGCTTATGTGCGGCTTCCCCTTCCTCCTCCTCTTCCTTGGCAACTTCTTCACCACCCTGCGGGTTGTGCACCAGAAATTCCACAGTCAGAGGCATGGGAGCAAGAAGGAATGAGTCTGGGCTTTCCCTCGCCTGCCCGGCTCCCTACGGCACCCCTGGCCTGGAAGGGGCTTCTGGCCCCTGTGTTGAGGGGGTAGGGGGCTCCCCTCATCCGGGAGGGTCTCTTCTCTCCCTGGGGTTTTGTGGGCTCTGTGGGCCCCAAAGGCTGTGCTGAAGAGGAGCGCCTGGGCCTGTGGCCCAGGCCTGTGGGCAGCTGGGGGCCAGCAGCCTCAATAAAGGAAGAGCAGCACAGAGGTGGCTTGAGGTGTGTGCTCTCCGAAGGGTGAGGTGGGGGCCCCTGTATCACCACGGCATGGGTTCTTGGGGGGCGTTCTGAGTAGACCGAGGGGAGGCTCCGGATCTGCTCAAGCAATAGCAGTCAAAATACAGAAAACAACTTTATTCCAAGGACCAGAGATTATTTAAAATTATTTACAGTCATTGAAAATAATGGGGAGGCGCTGGGCCCCAGCTCAGCTGAGAAGAGCCCCTTCCATACAGCCACCAAGGGCCCGAGATGGTTCACAAAACACAGGCCCCTGGGGCCTCCCCTGACCATGCATCCTGGGGCCAGGGTGCTCCAGAGGGTGCGTCTGGGGCCTGGGCGGGTCTCTGTCCCTTGGCCCGCCCGCCCCCCTGCGGCGAGGCCGGGCAGAAACCAGCCAGCAGACTGGCGGAAGGGAGTGAGGGAAGTGATTACATGGGGAAGCGAGTCTGTGGGGCCTGAGGGGCCGGGCCGCCCCTAGCTCCACACGTCCAGGGAGTAGCGGCCCTTGGTCATCAGCTTCTTGACGTAGTCCACGGCCTGGGTGTGCTCCATGGCCCCCATCTCAGCCACGATGTCGTAGAAGGTGTTCTGCACGTCCCTCGCCATGTTCCGAGCGTCCCTGGGGCAGTAAGGAGGTGGTGCTGGGCCAGGGCGCCCACCACCCCAGGCCCCGGGGCCAACAAACCCCACCTCTCCCCCTCCTCTACCCCTACTCACCCGCAGACGTAGATGTGGGCACCCCCTTCGTGGATCAGCTTCCACAGGTGCTCCTTGTCCCTTTTCAGTAAGTGCTGTACGTAGACCTGGGGTGGGGGGTAGAGGCAGCGCAGTGATGAGGCAGGTCCCATGGCCCCGCATCCTGGCCCAGAGGGGCTGCCCAGGCCCTCACCTTGTGGGGCTGCTCCCGGGAGAAGGCCACGTTGAGCTGCGTGAGGGAGCTGTCCTTGTGGAACTGAGTCAGCTCCTCGCGGTACAGGTAGTCCTCATCGGACCGGCGGCAGCCGTAGTAAAGCAGCGTCTCCCCCACGTCCTTGCCTGGGGCGGTAAGCAGGGGGTAAGCAGGTACCCGGGCTTGAGGAACCTTGTGGAACCCCGCCCACACCCACACAACTCACCCTGCTGCCGAAGCCAGGCCCGCTCCTGGATGAAGCCTATGAAGGGGGCCACCCCCGTGCCTGGGCCTACCATGATGACAGGGGTGGTGGCCTTGAAGGGCAGGCGGAACTGGGACTTGCGCACGAACATGGGCACCAGGGCCCGGCGGCCGTTTTCCCCGGCAGGCTCCTTGGCCCGCAGCCAGCTGGTGGCCACCCCCTTGTTGATGCGGCCAGACTTGGTCTCGTACTCCACGGCCACGGCACAGATGTGCACGGAGTTGGGGTGGACCTGGTGGGGGTGCGATGGGTGAGGACGCCTGAGGCCCCTTCCCTCCTGTGCCCCCTGGCCCTGTCACCCAAGTCTTCTCAGGGCCCTTCTCACCCTTCGTGGTGCCCAAATCTCAAAATCCCCTTTCCAGCAGCTATCCTGGCTGGCTCAACACTGGCAGAGAGCCGTTCACGGTCTCGTGGTCCAGCCCGCTGGATATGCGGTGTTTGGGGCAGAGCTGGGGCCACGGGTCAGGGCACCCCCAAGCTGTGCCCTCCCTAGGTGAGCTGGGCCCCGCACCTTGGAGGATGAGGCAATGGAGTAGTAGCGGGCCTGGAGACGAGGCAGCAGCTCACACAGGTGGTCGATGGGGGGCCGCAGGGATGGGTAGTCCTGCAGGATGGCCAGGATGTGCCGCCGAGCCTCCACCACCCAGCTCAGGTACAGCTCCTGGGGAAGACCAAATGCAGGGTGAAGAGGGGCTGGGGGAGTGTGCTGTGGCCCAGGCGACAGGGCTGAGGTGGTGGTGGCGGCAGGCCTACCTTGCCCTCGCCTGAGGAGGACGCCATCTTGCGCAGGTGCTCCTGCTCAGAGGGCTCCGAGGCGTACTGTGCCAGCTCATAGAGCACATTGGTGCGTGGAGGGTTGGTGATGTCCAGGTAGTAGGTAAGGGCCGTGCGGTAGGAGGTGGGGCAGGGGAAGGGGTGCTTCTTGTTGGACTCCTCTGCAGGGAGAGGGGAAGAGCATTTGGGGTTATTGGCTGCTGAGCAATCTGTCCCACAGCCTGAAACCATGGGGTCTCGGGTATGAGGTCCTAAGCAGCTCAACCTAGCTATGGCTTTGCCAGGGGCCCATTCCTGCCTGCTGCCTCTGGCCCCGGGCTGGAGGGAGGGCAGCCTCCATTCCAGGACTCACCATCCAGATTGTTTAGGGACATGATGACGTCCAGGTCGGCACCCAAGATCTCGCCAAGCTGGTTGACCAGGACAGAGTCATTGGCTGGGTAAACGGCCACGTGGTCCCCAGATTCATACCTGTGGTGGAGGATTCGAGGCTCAGGAGGGGGTGGAAGGCAGGGTCAGGAGGCTCTGGGAGGGGTGGGTTGGGGGAGGGGAGGCTGCCAGCACCTGAGTTTGGAGTCTGAGATGTCTAATTCCAGGTGCATGAGGTGTCGCTCAGTTCCCTGGTTCAGCTTCCGGTTGGTGGTGACCTCAGCCAAGAACGGATTCTTGGCATCAAAGGGGCTGGGTGGGGAAGAGAGCAGCTCAGTGATTGGCCAAGCCCTCAATCTGAATCTCCCTGCCCCCAAGGGACCCTTCTGGTTTCACAGAACACAGGGAACCTTAGAGCTGGCCTCCAAGGGCCCCAGGAAACCTCTCCAATTATGTAAAAGGTTCTCCCAGCCCGATCTGAGGCAGTGCCCTCAACGCCCCCCAGAAGTGGGCAGAGCTAGGTCATCAGTGTCTCCATTTACAGATCAGGAAACTGAGGCTGGCCCCTAAAAGCCAGGGAGACCCTCCACCCATTACATGTTTGTGGGCTGAGTGCACAGGAGGGCCAGGCCCCTGTAGACAGCTCCCCACGACAGAAGGTGCCTGGGCGCCGTGACCCTGCAGCAGAGCTCCTTCACCCCGCCTGGCCCGGACAGTGCGCCTAGTTTTACTTCGCACAGTCACTGAAATGTTGGGTTTCCTCTTCAAGCAGGGCCACTGGTCTTAAATCCTCAGGGTGGCAGGGGTACTTTTCCTGGGCGGCTCCAGGAGTCTGGGCAGCAAGTCGGGGGCCCAAGAGAGAACAGTGTTTTTGGATAAAAAGTCCCAAATACAGAGGCAGTTTTAAGGAAGTTGAGTCCTTGCCACCAAGGTTCAAAGTGGAGCCATGGCCCTATGCCCGATGTCCTGGTCCAGGCACTGGGAGGGGCCTCCCCGCCTTTTTTTACTTAGAGTAAAATGTCACATTAAGTACAAACTGAGCAAGTGCCCATCTCCTGGCGGTCATGCCCCGGCCTGAGGGACCCCTGGGAGAGAGCGGGGGTAGGGCCTGGGTACAGGGCTGCGTCTTCCTCTGCCTTATGCCCTCCTGTGTGGTAGAGGCAAACTCGTGGGCCCACACCCACACTCACTCACAGGCAAGGGTAGAGATGGGGTCCGGGGGGGGAAGGGCCTGTGGGGACACAGGCCTGCCAGCTGTTGGGGGCACCTCGGCCCCAGGCCCCCAATCACGCTCTCGACTCACGGTTTCTGGTTCTCGTAGCTCTTCAGTCGGCCCATCTCTCCCATGTACACCTTGGCCTTGTCGATGTCTGAGTGGACCACGAGCTCATACTGGCGAATGCTGGCAAGGGGAAGCAGGGTGAGGTGGGGGGGTCTGGGGAGCCTGGGGTGCCGCAGGCTTTGAGAAGGTGAGGAAAGCCCCCCTGGTGCCCGTCCCTCTCAGGCAAAGCCCAAATGCCTTAACGCGGGCCCCGGGACCCCCTCGTTCTGTGACTGAGCGTCTGCCAGCTCCCAGTGCCCAGTGGGCCAGGTTTCCCGCCCCCGCGTGCACACACGCACCTGGACTCCTCTCCGGTGGCCTCCACCCCGAAGTGTTCGCACACGGCCGGCCAGAACTGCTCTCGCCACGTGATGAAGTCTTCTTCCAGGCTGGTGGGGGCAGGGGAGGGAATGAGGCCGGCCCCAGGGAGCCCCTCTCCCTGCCCAGCCTGAGCCCCCCCCCAACCCCCCGACCCTGGGGTGGAGCCCGAGGCGTCTGATGGCATTTAGGGCGTCTATGCTAAGCAGGGGAGGCTCGGAGCCCAGAGGATGTGGAAAAGCAAGGGCGGAGTCACCGCCTTCCCTTGGCCTTGGTGATGCCTGTGGGAGCTTCTTGGACATGTGGCTTTGCACTCCCCTCGTGTGCCACGGCCGGCCCTAACCCTGCAGGCTCCTGAGGCATGCCGGCGGGGGACGGGGGCCCGGACACTCACTTCCCGTCATCATCGCCCATCCCCAGCTCGAAGATCCGCTGGGCGCCGAGCTGCTCCAGCCGCTTGTCCACGTACTTGCCCATGGCGTTGAAGTGCTCGTAGGTCTTGTTCCCGAGACCAAACACCTGTGTGGACAGAGGGACGGGTCTGAGGCCTGCTCAGTGGTCGGGTTGGTTTCCCCGTGCCGGCCGAGCTGCTATCCTGCACCCTTGGGCCTCTACGCCCGCCAGGCAACTTGCACTGTGAGGCGGGCCACCTTTGGCCCTTGGAAGCGGCTTTGTTTAGGTGACATGCGGCCCCTAAGCCTCAACCCTGGGTGGCCAGCAGGGGCGATTCACCCTCCCTGCCCGGCGCTCCCGGCCCAGCCTGTGGGGGTCAGCCTGCTCCACCGGCTCGCCTTTACCACAAGCAGTGCTCCTGGAGCAAAGCGGAGCTGTGTGGGGGAGCAGATGCTCGCAGGGTGGGGGCCCAAGGGCGCCTTCCCTGGACCTCCCTGCCAGGCCCCCCGCTCAGCCTATGTCCTGACACCCCGGCCTGGTGGGAACTGAGGGTCCAGAGGCTCCTGAGAGGTGCTGTAAGCTGTGAGCCACGGGAGGTGGGGTGGGGGTGTACTCACCGCATACTTGACTCCAGAGAGGTCCACATCCGTCTCCTGGAGCCAGTCGTAGAAGTCCTGTGCATTGTCCGTGGGGTCCCCCTCGCCGTAGGTGGCCATGCAGAACACTGCCAGGGAGTTCTCAATCTCCGGCAGGCTGCCCAGGTCGGCCTGGAGAGACGAGAGCAGGGCCGGGGCCCAGCGACCATGACTGAGCCTACGTCAGGTCTGCGCCCGATGGGATGCAGACAGGCGGCCCTGCCCGGGGTGGCTGCTGGGGGATGGGACGGAATGATTCGGTCAGGAAGGGGCACGGGGCAGTCAGGGAGGCCTGCATGGACGGGGCTGGCATTTGAACAGTGAGGGTTCAAGGGAACAGCAGGCACAGAAGAACACGTGTAAGGGCCTGGGTGCTGACAGGCAGAAGCAGGCTGGGTAACATTGGTGCTGTGCTTCGAGCCCTGGGGGAGACCCTTGTCCCACAATATGCGGGGACCAGAGAGGGGCCTGGGCTCTTGCAAATTCCTAACCAACTGCTGGCTAACTTCAAACCCAGGTCTGCAGACAGACGGACAGTGGTGCTGATCACCAAGACCCCTAGTCGGGGGTGGAGCAGGTGCGGACGGTTGGGTTTGGGAGACAGAGCAGCACAGGGGGCAGGGGGGTGAACTCAGGAGAGACGGGTTCTGGGGGAAAGCACAGCTGGCAACGGGTGCTGGGGCTGCCTTACAACGACCCCGTCGGGGACAGAGAAAGATGGCAACTCGGACTTCACCGGGCAGCCTCTTCCCTTCCTGTCTACTGGGGCTGGTGGCCTAGCTGTCGCTAGCTCCCTGACCCTAAAATAGGCAGGCAGATGGCTAGAAGTTTCTTGGGCTTTAGAGCCGCTTCCAAGCTAGGGCAGGACATGGGGTCGATGCCCGGAGGAGAGTGAACAAGATGAGCCAGTCCCTCCGCGACAGGCCAGGGGCAGCGGTGCCTGGAAGGGACACGGTCCTGCAGACTGAGTGGACGGCAGACATGTCCCAGGCAAACAGGGGCGGGGATTCTGTGGCTCCAAATGGGGGTCTTTACTCCCAAACGTCAGGCTCCCCTTGGCCCCTCCCCAAGTGGCCAGACACACAAGTTGATGCAGCCTCGTTTCAAAGCCTATGAAAGGCTCCTGGAGACGGTCACCCGGGGCTGCGCTTTGGGGGCGGAGGGGAGAAGCAGAGACACCTCCAGGGCTGCTGAGGCCCACGCCCACCCCACCCAGTGCTTGAGTCCTGTCCCCTCTCCCCGCACCACCCAGGACCCAACATGGGGAAGCCCAGGGCGCACAGGGCAGGGAAGGCTGAGGGCGCGCAGTGCCAGGAGCTCACACGCGCACGGCCAGGACCAGCTGGCTGCCCGGACAAACAACAGGAGATGCCCGTCCCCGTCCATCCCCGTGGCCCAGATGCCCTCATCAGTGCCACTGGAGGAGCCAGGAGGAGGATGGGGGAGCGGGGCCGGCTCACCAGGTCATACTCCTCGGGGTCTGCAGCCATGCCCCGCATCCCGTAGCGGTGCGCGTCCTTGGACAAGCGGTTGGCAAACTCCTCCGCTGTCCCCGTCTGGGAGCCGTAGAACACGATGATGTTCCTGCCCTAGGGAAGGCCAGATGCGTGGGCTCAGTGAGCGACCAGGAGCCACAGGCTGTACCAGATACCCCAGGTGGCCCCCGGGTGGGCTGGGCAGGCGAGGTCCATCAAGGGCCCCCTCTTCCTTCCTGCTCCAAGTCTTCCCAAGTCACCCAGGGGCGATCGTCTCCCTGCCCCAACTGCTGTGGAGGACAGCGACAAAGGCCACCCAGACGTGCAGCTGCTCAAGATCACACTTTGGACAGATTTTTAAAGGACACATGAAAAAGCACAATATAATGTTCAGTTAAAAAAAAAAAAGAAGACCAAACAGTATTCTTTTTTTTTTTTTAATGTTTTTTAAAAATTTGTTTCTGAGAGAGAGACAGCATGAGCAGGGGAGGGTCAGAGAGAGAGGGAGACACAGAATCTGAAGCAGGCTCCAGGTTCTGAGCTACTTGTCAGCACAGATCCCGATGCGGGGTTCAAACCCACAAACTGTGTGATCATGACCTGAGCCGAAGTCAGACGCTCAACCGACTGAGCCACCCAGGCGCCCCAAGACCAAACGGTAGTCTAATCCAATTTTGTTCTATACTCACACTGGTGTCCACATATACATTTACACACTCACACACACAAACAGGGAAAAATCTGGCAAGAAGTGTACCAAGAGTCTCCAAATGGAGAATTATGGGTAAGTTTTTCTGAATACCTATTCTTTACAAAAATCTAGACCACACAAATGGTGCCTGATGAGCTGGCTCCCACATTCTTCATTCCACCCTCCTCCTGTGGCCTCTACAGCTGAACTCTATTCCCCAGACTTCCTTTTTGGGGGGCAGGGGGGCAGCAAATTCGGCCCAGCCAACTGATGTGCTTTGCAACATCTGGAAGGTGGAAGTACAGGCCACCTTCTGGTCCCTTTATGCGGCCATGAGGTTTCTCTGCACTAGGATTCCCCTGCCCTGACCCCTGGAGGGGTCGCTGATTTTTGCACCAAGCCCTAACATATAGGTACAGAGGAAAAAAGGAAACGTATAGATTATAATTGCTTTAAAGTGTTTGCATACCTTTTATGTTTCCTGAATTTTCTACTAATCATTTAAAAAGGTATTTTACTTTATTAAAAAAATTTTTTTAACGTTTACTTTTGAGAGAGAGACAGAGAGCGAGCTGTCAGCACAGAGCCTGACTTGGGGCTCGAACTCACGAACTGTGAGATCATGACCTGAGCTGAAGTTGGACGCTTAACCGACAGAGACACCCAGGCGCCCCTAAAAAGGTATTTTAAAATAATCACAAAAACTACTTTATAAAAAAGAAAGGCTTGTAGACTATCAGGTTAAGGGGACAAAACAGGATATAAAATAGCAGCTAAATGTTTACAGTGGCATCAAAACATATGAAGAACTTCAAAATAAGCCTTACAAGGGGCGCCTGGGGGGCTCAGTAGGTTAAATGTCCAACTCTTGGTTTTGCCTCCGGTCACGATCTCAAAGTTTGTGAGTTCAAGCCCCNCTACTAATCATTTAAAAAGGTATTTTACTTTATTAAAAAAATTTTTTTAACGTTTACTTTTGAGAGAGAGACAGAGAGCGAGCTGTCAGCACAGAGCCTGACTTGGGGCTCGAACTCACGAACTGTGAGATCATGACCTGAGCTGAAGTTGGACGCTTAACCGACAGAGACACCCAGGCGCCCCTAAAAAGGTATTTTAAAATAATCACTTACAAAAACTACTTTATAAAAAAGAAAGGCTTGTAGACTATCAGGTTAAGGGGACAAAACAGGATCTAAAATAGCAGCTAAATGTTTACAGTGGCATCAAAACATATGAAGAACTTCAAAATAAGCCTTACAAGGGGCGCCTGGGGGGCTCAGTAGGTTAAATGTCCAACTCTTGGTTTTGCCTCCGGTCACGATCTCAAAGTTTGTGAGTTCAAGCCCCTTCACGCTAGCAGTGTGGACCCTGCTGGTAATTTTCTCTCTCCGCCCCCCTGGCCTTCCCCTGCTCTCTCTCTCTCTCTCTCAAAATAAATAAACTTAAAAATTAAAACAAATAAGCCTTAGCAGGAACTTGCAAGAAGTTACTGATGAAGGATTCACTCACAGGGAAGGCCCTGAGTTTGCAGGGGAAGGGTCTCAACACAGAGGAGGGCAGTTCTCCCTGTTATGCGTCCAGAAACGCAACACGAGCTGGCGAAAAATCTGAACAGCTCTTTTTTTACTTCCTCAAAGTGAGAGAGAAAAATAAATATAAATGCATCCACTGGCACAGGACTGAGCAGTGAAAAGGAACGAAGTGCTGACGTGCGACACGGAATGGACAAACCCTGAAGATGTGGTAACTAAGTGAACGATTCCACTTCTATGAAATGTCCCGAACCGGCAACTCTGTAAGGGATGCAGGCAACTAATCAAGTGGATGAACGCTGCTTTGGGCTGCGGGTGGGGGTTAGGAATTAGTGGGGGGTGATGCTAATGGGTACGGGGTGGCTGTTTGGGGTGCTAAGATGTTCTAAAGTGGTGGTGATGGTGTGTATAAGTCTGGGACTAGGCTAAACAACACCGAAGCATATGCTGTATTTTTTTTTTTTTTTTTTTTTTTTT
>NW_027532208.1:1613979-1625025 GCF_008692635.1 Crocuta crocuta
CTCAAAAAAACCCAAAAATATGTCTGTTTTTTTTTTTTTTTTTTTTTTTTGAGCAAGAGCGAGTGCAGTGGGGAGGGGCCGAGGGAGAGAGAGAGAATCCCAAGCAGGCTTCTCGCTCAGTGCAGAGCCCAATGAGGGGCTCGATCTCACAAACCAGGAGACCATGACCTGAGCCAAGATCAAGAATCAGATGCTTGATGGACTGAGCCACCCAGGCGCTCTGAAGCATGTACTTTAAAAGAGTGACCTGTAGGGGCGCCTGGGTGGCTTAGTCGGTTAAGCATCCGACTTTNCTGTATCTCACTAAAGCTGTTACCCCAAATACACACCTATGAAATAACGGCCAAGAAAACCGAAAATAAGAGCTGGGGGGGGTGGGGCGGGGCCTAGCGGTGCGGATTAGCAAAAGCTTTCTAAAACCTCAGTAACTGAAACCATATGATACTGAACAGAGATCGCCAGATCAAAGCACTGGGACAGGGAAATCAAGAAAAAGGCCCAACTACGTATGGGAATTCTGTATTTGATAAAACCAGTGGAGAAGAGACGGACGCTAGTACGTGGAGCTGAACGCTGTACAAAAAGTAGTTGGACCCACACTGCGTGGCTGACCCCAGGTCAAACTTCCCAACAGACAATTATGAACGATGAAAAAGTACTAGGAAGCGTGCAAGAAATCTTTTATCTCCTTAGAGTTAATGACTCAAGGTCCAGAAGTCACAGAAAGAATAATAAAGTGCACTGTGTAACTTGTACACGGGAACACACACACACACACAATAAGCCAGGTGAACACACAAACAATTAACTGGGAAAAATATTTTTAACTCATGTCACAAACAAGGGGTTCATCTCCCTAATAATTTTAAGGAATTCCTTAAGAAGGATCAATCCCAATGGAAAAGTGGGCAAAATTCTGGAACAGAGAGGGGGCGCCTGGGTGGCTCAGTTGGTGAAGCATCCGACTCTTGGTTGCGGCCATGATCTCATGGTTTGTGAGATTGAATCCCAAGTCAGGCTCCACATTGACACTGTGGAATCCTGCTTGGGATTCTCATTCTCTCTCTCTCTCTCTTGGCCCTGCCCCTGTGCTTGCTTGCTCTCTCTCAAAATAAACAAACTTAAAAAAAGATTTGAACAGAGAAACCATAAAAAAAGAAATGCCGTCATCACCTACAAAAATCTGCTGAAGCTCATTCATAAGGAAGATGCAAATCAGAAGCACATGGGTATCTGTTTTTAACCAGGAAAATTGTCAACGAGGCTTGGACGAGACGCTCTACTGGCAAGGCTGTGGGGCAGCAGGTTTGCTCACACATGGCTAATGAGCGTGCCCTGGTGTGACCTGGGGTCGGGGGAGGGACAGCCTGGCAGCTTCTATCACGACTGCAAATGCGCACTCCTCTGGGTCCAACAATTCCACGTCTGGGATTTTACTGTATTTGCAGATGTGGGGATCGGCCTACAGAGTCACAGCGGCACCGTCTGGAAGAGCTGAGGGTTAGAAGCAGTCCGAGAGGCCACTGACAGCGTTCAAATAAGTGCCAGGAGTCCCGGCCGCGTAATGAAATCACTGCGCAGCTGCAGTACAGACCGAGGGAGGGACTGACCACGAGCGCCAGCACAGATGAGCAAACAACAACCAAAACACCCCGCGGTTTATAACAGTGTAAGTAACAGGCCACCTTTTGTGTTTTAAAAAGATGTAAAATAAGAATCTATATTCCCCCCTCCCACCCCCGCAGGTGCATCAGGGAGCTCTAGAAGGACCCGCGAAATACTAGAACGATGGGGGACGAGTGGCAGTGATAGGAGAGAGGCTCTCCCCGGAATAGTTTGGGGTTCTGACCACCCACCCGTGGGACCTTCTCGTAACATTCAACCTGCAAACCCTGATCTGCATGAGGCTTCCGTCTGCCTCTTCCGTGGGCAGAGGCTGGGCCAGGAGGGAGGATGAGGGACAGTCCCCCGAGTCAGGAGGGAGGGGCGACTCTTACAGTCTGGTTTGTTCACGAGGTGAACATCTGAGCGTAAACTGTCCCAGGAAGGCAGAGCAGCTCCGAGGCTTTGGTTAGATGGGACTGTTCTGGCCTCCTCTCCCCTCCCGTCCAGTGAGGCCAGACCTCCCGTTCCCCCCCACCCCCCAGGTCCGCGAACCCCTGCGGGGAGCACAGACCCAGAGAAAACTCACCGTCTTCTTCATCTTCTCCACAAAGCTGCTGTCTTTGACTGAGGAGGTCCTGAAAAACAGAAGCATCTGGTGGGCACGGGGCGCGTGTGCTCTGCGCTGCCCACGCCAGCAGCGCCTCTGGCCGGGCGACAGGTCTCTGGGCTGGGCCTCCCCGTGTCCTCTATGGCAGGCCCGAAGCCTCCGGAGACGCCACCACCTTCAGAGCCAGGACACGCGGCCGCAGACAGAGGACAGAGAAGAGTAGAGGACTTCACTCCTGTCCCTCGCCATGCAGCTAACGGTCCCGATGGCCCGGTCACCCCTCCCATCCCCACAGGCTCCCAGGGCCACAGACCAGGGCACACGAGTCCCTTCAGAAGCTGTTCCCAGCCTCGCCTGATGCTCCCCTCCACACTCAGATGCCCGGATTTATACGCCACTCCCTCATAATGGCCCTCGGCACTCTGTCCCACCGCGGCCTCCAGCCACTTCCCCTGCTGACAGACCCCTGCAGCGTCTGAACCCCACACTGGGCCACATTTACCTGTTCCCTCCTCTGTGACCATGGCACCTGTTGGAGCCCCAGGCCTCGTCCTCTCCAGAGAGGAGCCTGTCTACACTCCACTCCCAGCTGCTGGCCTCCTGCCCACCCCCCTCCATTTCCTGTCCTTCCCCTTCTCTCTCTCTCCCTGCCCCAGGCCTGCAGGGCCACGTGCAGATGCCCTGTGAGCCGCGCCAGGGACTCTCAGGCCTGAGCCGCAAGGTGTGCAAATTCTACCCTTCTCTGAATGGCAAATCTTTAGGTTGGGTGAAATACGGCCTGTCTAAACTATGGCTGTCTCCACTCAAAACAACACAGTTAATGGGGCACCTGGGCGGCTCAGTCGGTTAAGTGTTATGATTTCACGGTTCATTGAGTTCGAGCCCCGAGTTGGGCTCTGTGCTGACAGCTCAGAGCCTGGAGCCTGCTTCCGATTCTGTGTCTCCCTCCCTCTCTGCCTCTTCCCCCCGTGAGCTCTCTCACTCTCGCTTTCAAATATAAACAAACAAACAATTTTAAAAATACAACAAGCGACACGATTAAGGAAATGAAAGGCAAGCCATGGGACGGGACAAGCTGTTCATAACTTATGTCTTTCTGACAAAGGACTTGAGCTGAGGATCTCAGAAATCCCTACAAGTCAATTAGGAATGATGAATAATCCAACAGAAAAACTGTCAAAAGACTTGAGCAATCACTTCCCCCCCTTTTTAAAGCTTTTATTCCAATATGGGGCTTGAACCCATAACCCCGAAATCAAAAGTCATGTGCTCTTCTGAACATGTGCCCCTTGAACAAGCACTTTTTGTAAAGACAGTCTCTAACTGGCCAGAGAACGGATGGGAAGGTGCTAGACACCGACAGTTACCAGAGAAACGGAAAACCACCCCAGTGAGACCCACCGCACACGCACTACAATGGCTCCGACGGGAGGGACGGAGGGCACCACACCGAGCGGAGCCAGCCGCCCCACGGTATCGGCAGTCTCCCCCGTACACCCACCTAAGGCCGGCAGTTCACTCCCTGGTGTGCCCCGGGCAGAGCACACGGGTGCCTGTGCGCCCAGGTCTGTGCATAGAATGTCCTGGCAGCATCAGACACACGGGTGCCAAGCAGGAAACAACCCTAATAATGTCCGTCCATGGGAGAACAAACAGACAGTGGCGTGTTTACCCAATGGAATATTCTCACCGCAGCAGTGAAAACGAATGAGCGACCGGCATGCGCATGGGGCGGGGATGGGGTCTCACCGCCTGACGCTGAGCACGAAGAGCCGTGTGGAAGAGAAGGCACTCGTGCGACTTCGTGATGCAAAGTCCCCACACGGGAGCAGAAGGCAGGACCAGGGAGGGACAGCAGGGGCTCCGAGATCACCTCTGTGTGTGGACCTTTCTGCAGACACTGCAGCTTGAGAGCGTTCACGCTTACACGATTTGCTTCCAAAATCCACGTTCTCCCACAACCAAGACCCTCGGGCAGGCAGGGGCGGCCACGGCGCGGAGGGCTGAGCAGGGGGCGATTCCCAGCCTGCCCCTTCGCAGCCGAGTGAACTTGAACCAGTGTCTCACAGCTCCTCAGCCAGAAAATGGGACTGACAAATACCACTCCGGAGGCTCCTCCAAATGTCAAATGAAGAAAAAGAACAAAAAGCACGCGGCCCAGAGTCCGGCAAGCACAGGCTCCGGCGGGGGAGGGGCGGACCGGACGCCCACTTCACGGGGCGGCGGCCAGAGGCCTGATTCACAGTCTGACGCCAAGGTCTTTGCTCTTTCCGCTATACCCTGTGGTTTCCTGTGCACGGGAAAGTGCCACAGAGTAAGAGTGGAGTGCCAGCACACACCTGCACGTGCGTGCACGCACACACCTGCACACACGCACGCGCACACATCCTACAACCGCACAAACGCAGCACGTGTTGGGGCTAGAGGCCTGGGGTCTGTGAAAATACCTCAGTGAAGGCTGCTTTGAAGGAGCCTCTGCAAAGCTGTTGAGACGCAGGACTTTGCAAACATAAAGATAACATAAGTTCCTGTTTCTGCTCCCTTAGGTTTCTCTCTCTGTTAGCGGGTCCAGGCCCAGGGCTGTTTTCAGGGCCCCAGAGGTAAATAACATCACCTGTGGGCCCCGGGGAGTATGGGGGGCCACAGCCACTCCAGCTTCTCGCCTCCATCCCAGAGGCTCAGCGACAGGCAGCAGGGAGGCAGCTGGGGGCCAGCTGCCCAGACCTTCCCACCCGGAGAGGGCCCAGCTGCCCAGGAACACTGAGCAGGCCCTCCCCGACTCCCCATTCGCCCACCAGCACCCCCCGGGGAAGGCCCACCCCTGTGGCAGCAGAGCCAGGCCGGCCCCCCTGCCCTTCCCACTCCAACCCGCTCTCCAGAAGAATCTGGTGTCTGGACACCTCGGCCCGCATGTCCAACTTCCGTCCTTGCCCTGCCACGAAGAGCCACGTCTTCCCTGCCCCTCCAGTTTGTGCTCCGCCTAAACCGGAGCGCTCGCCGCATGCGTGTGCCCCTGGACCCCCATCAGACGAAGACAGCAAAGCGCACAGTGCAGGGACCCTCCCCCCGCAGCGGCGCACCTTCTCAATTCTGAGCCAGGAGAACAGATGACCTGCATTTCCACGTACATCAAACTCAAATCCACACTGATGTTTACGTATCAGCAAGCTAGGCGAGCGTTTCTGAGTAGACCCTCTGAGGAAAGTGCAGGCGCAGAAGCACATGCCACCTCTGTTTGTACAGTGCTCTGGCTGCTCAACAGCCACTGAGTCGTACGTTTTAAAAAATGGTCAGAAACGTGAAGTTTCAGAGGTGTGAATTTCCCTTCAAGTGAAAAATGGAGCAAACTAAAGGCATTTAGTTGACACTTAAAGGCACCTGGGTGGCTCAGTTAAGCGTCCAATTTCAGCTCAGGTCATGATCTCACAGACTGTGTTCGAGCTCTGCATCGGGCTCTGTGCTGACAGCTCAGAGCCTGGAGCCTGTTTCGGATTCTGTGTCTCCCTCTCTCTCTGCCCCGCCCCTGCTCATGCTCTCTCTCTCTCAAAAATAAACAAACATTTAAAAAAAGCACGAGGCTTGAGTTTTGGGAATATTCATGGATATGGAACGCTTTCTCAATTTCTCAAGTGTGGCCAGTTAGTTCATGGTGCAGGGCGGAGCCTCCGCAGGAGCTGGTTGCCGTGTGGACGGACCATGGAGCGGAGCCCCCGCAGAGCTGAACACAACACGCTCCCTCGCGTGCAGCTGCTCCTGGGGCAGGATGCACACGCAGCAGGATTAAAACAAGAGCCCGTATCCCTTGAAAATGGAAGGCACACCATTAATTATTCGCAGAAAGAGGCCTAAAGAGAAATACACCAGCACCTCGAGAGAGGACACGGCAGGGTTAGAATACCAGGCAGGTGGTCCCTGTGAAGGTCCCAATTTTGTTTTTTCATATTATAATTAAAAAGTTTATGGTTATAAAACTGGGGGCAACTCTGATGTCTAAAAATTGGGAGGGCTGGATAGGTCATGCAGCACCACACGACCCGGTTCACTACTGACAGGGGAGCATGGATCGCCTCTACCGGCGTGCAAAGTGCTCTTGACTCGCTAAGTGGAAAAGAGCAAGTTACAGGATACCGCAGACGGCACAATCCCGCTTTGTTTAGAGGGGAAGGTACGGAAGCGCATACGGGATGGGCGCCTGGGGGGCTCAGTCGGTTGAGCATCCACCTCTTGATTTCGGCTCAGGCCATGATTCCAGGGTGGTGGGATCGAGCCCCGTGTCCAGGCTACATGCTAAGTGTGCAGGCTGCTTAAGAATTTCCCTCTCCCTGGGGCACCTGGGTGTCTCAGTCGGTTAAGTGTCCTTCTTCGGCTCAGGGCATGATCTCACGGTTTGTGGGTTCGAGCCCCACATCAGGCTCTGTGCTGACAGCCAGCTCAGAGCCTGGAGCCTGCTTCAGATTCTGTGTCTCCCTCTCTCTCTGACCTTCCCCTGCTCACGCTGTCTCTCTCTCTCTCTCTCTCTCTCAGAAATAAAGAAAACATTAAAAAATTTTAAAAACAATTTCCCTCTCCCTCTCTCTCACACACTCCCTGAAATAAAATTAAATAAAAAAAACAAGCAGTTTTAATAAAAAAAGAAGGGCACGCGTGAGCAGCACATTAAGAATTATTCTCGGGGCGCCTGGGTGGCTTAGTCAGTTAAGCGTCTGACTTTCGCTTAGGTCATGATCTCGCAGTTCGTGGGTTCGAGCCCCGCATCGGGCTCTGTGCTGACTGCCAGCTCAGAGCCTGGAGCCTGTTTCAGAGTCTGTGTCTCCCTCTCTCTCTGACCCTCCCCTGCTCATGCTGTCTCTCTCTCTCTCATAGAAATAAAGAAAGAAAGAAAGAAAGAAAGAAAGAAAGAAAGAAAGAAAGAAAGAAAGAAAGAATTATTCTCTCCCAGTGTTGAGCAACTTTGAGTCTCTTTAGTTTCCTTCTATGGCCGATTTCTGTTCCCAACTCCCTCACCTCTGTTCTTCCTACAGTGAACGCATAATGCTTCTGTAATAAGAAAATAAAAATTACATTCTAGGTTTAGAAATATGCGTGGATATGGACAGATTTGGAAGGTTCCGTCCGATGAGGACAATGAGAATGGCTAAGCCCCCAGCAGGGACGCGGGGCTGAGGAGAAGCACAGCGGCCTCTGAGGCAAGCGCGTCTGCACCTTGCGGATGGCCGGGCCACGCCGACCTCCTGCTCACGGCTGCCCTCGGTGCCCCTGCGTCTCTGCCCACAATGCCTCTTCTCTAACTTTGTCCGTGAGCCCCTACGCATCCTAGCCCTGAAATCACAACATACAACTTCCTCCTCAGAGCATCTGCCCGGCTGCTCACTCGGGAAAGCTGTTTGTCACCACCTTCAACAGGGCCCAGGCCTTGGTCCCGGCCCTCGACTCCACGCTCGAGACTCATCGGGACCTCTGCACTCAGCACCACGCCCGGCACTGGGCACGGCCTCCAGGGCGGTCAGGCCCGAGAAGGCCATTGGAGGGCTCCCGACCCACGTGAGGTCAGGGTCTGACATCAGCAGAAAAGCCAACTCTTGTCTCTTCTCGAGGACTGAGGTTTCCGTAGAAGCTGCATCTGAAGAAGGGGGGGTTGAAGACTCGCTCAAGGAAGACAGGACGGGTGCCCTACCGCCCTGAGTGCCCGCGCCAGCCTCTGCCTCTCAGTGGCCTCCCACCAGCCAGGGGGAAGACAGGGTCCCACCATCCATCATGGAGGATGGACGGACCCCGCCCTCTGAAGGGGAGGAGGCTCCAGTTCGAACCCTGGATCTGCCACCAACCGGGCCTCTGGTGGCATCGCCAGGCCCTGGACTTCTCTTACTGAAAACACCGAGTCTTGGCTTCTGCAGTGTCCCCTCCCTGTTCCTCGTACAGCATTGGGAGTGCAGTTAACTCTCAGGGATAAAGAGGGTGCTCCCTAGAGGCGAGCCACCTGGGTCACTCTGTAATTTCAAATACGGCCAGCAGCACGAGGTTGCTCGTACTAAGACCAAAGGGGTGGACCAGGCAGTCTGCAGAAGGCGGGAGAGGCCTCCCGGGAGGGCTGGGCTCTCTTCTCAGAGACAGAAAACAGATCCCGAGGGAAAGCCACGGAAACCAGGCAGCCGATGGGCTCTTGGATGAGGCCCGTACGGTCGGCAGGGAGCTCAGCTCTGGCGGCCCAGGGTGTGTGGCCTCCAGCACAGATGCATGGGGCTGGAATGCCAGGCTGGCGGCTCCCGGAGCTGGCGAGCCCTCCAAGTCTGGCTGAGAATGTTCGAGTCGAGTCGAGATGGGCAGCCCTCCTGTCCCTAGAGGAAGTTCTCCCAAGAAGCCTGAGCGCCTCTGAAGGCCAGCAACCGGCTTCAGCCCCGGGGAAAGGAGGCACGCTCCCATCCTCCCCTCGGCTCCAGGGCTGGCTTCCCCAGGTGGTGGGCAGACGGCACCCCAAGGGAGAAGGGAAAGCCGAGGACACTAAGGAGGACCTCCGTGCCTCAGTCACTGCCCCGACATGACACGATGCAGTCTCCTGAGGTTCCTACTGGTCACACATGGCCTCGAGGAGCAGCAGAATCTGCCTCCCCGCCCCCCCCACTGCAAAGCCCTGCTGCCAGGCTCGGGGTGGCAGAGTTCACCTGCTTGGCCCGTGCGGGTCCACACCTGAGTGCCCTCAAAGGGTCTGACCCCGCCCGACAGCTCTGCACTGGGATGTGCACCTGGAATCCAATCTTCCCAACCGGAGGACTGGATGACTGGGGCCTTCCTGGGTTCCAGGCCAAACCCCTTCCTTCGGGAGTGCGGAAATGCAGCCTGCAAACCAGGACCGAAGGGGCCAATGGTCCCATGCCCTGCTGAGCGCCCCTCCACGCCCCCTGGGTACCGCCCCAACTCTGCTGGTCAACTCTGCAGGGCACCCTCTTCATGCCACTGGGGCGTCCCTGTCCAGGAATTCCCCGCCCTGGGGCATCAGTGCGGTCTGCACCAGGGACACGTCTGGAACTGACCTTCTCCAGGTGTGCTCGTCCCGCGGAGAGGAGTACGTGCACCCCATGGTTTCTCTCCCGACCCCGGGACTTAAGGGAAGAGGCAGGTTCCTGCTGTCTCCCGGAAAGAGGCAGGGAGCCTGCGGCTCGGAAGTCGGGCTCCGTCCACCCCTCCGCAGTGCTGCCGGGGCAGACAAACTGGCCCAGGCGCTAGAAGTTTTCCCCGGGCCCTGCCTGCGTCCGTCCCCACGGGCACAGGCAGGACTTGGGACTCCAGCCTGAGACCTCCCGTGATCCCCTGCGTTTGGGCGCACACCCCTCCTCCTTCTGTATGGACCGAGGGAAGGAGAAAACCTTTCCAACCCCGACTCGGGTCTCCTTGGTAACTGTTTATATCGGAGCCCTTTCTCCCCACTTCCTCCCCCTTTCCCAATTAAAAAAAAAAAAAAAAAGGAAGTCCTGAGAGGGGGAAAGAATCATTACAATCATTTTAAAAATAGTACCTGCTTCAGGCAAATTTTGTTCACCATGGAGGATGTTGCTGAATGTACTAGGCATGATGTAAGGCAGGCAGTTGCCATTTCTCTGTGTTGTTTGTATTATTTTGCTGCAAGAACNCTGAATAGAGCTCTTCTAGACAGTAGAAGGCAGCTGTGCAGGTTGCTATGGCTGGGCTCTCTCTCCACAAAGAAAGCCACACTGATCCCGCTGCCAGGGCGCCTCACGATCATATTAAATTAGTTCTGGTTCCCGTCTTCCTCCCCACAAAAGAACTATGGGGAGCAGAGCCCCAGGCGCGGGGCCCAGGTCACCTGGGAGCAGCATGTGTGCAGAGGGCAGGCCTACCCCCTGCAAGGTGGACCCTGCATTTTCTGCTGCGGAGACGTTTCCTCCTGGTGGGGGCGGGGGGATCAGAGAGCCCCCAGACAAAAAGCCAGCAGAGGAGATGGCAGCTGGGCCGGGCTTGGAGCCCAGAGACCACACGGGTCCAATTAGAACATTCTACTCCCAAATTGGGAGCAGGAGTCTCTCTGTTCCAGTCAACTGCGGGCCGCACGAAAGGGAGGGTGGATGAAAGCACTGAGTCACTTGGATGAAGATGAACCAAGATGTCCCCCGGGTGATTCACTTCCTTTCTAGTCCTGGGCAATGCGCAAAGGAGCTCGGAAAACTCCAACTCGAGTGTCCTTTTCTACAGCACAGATTTCTCCTGAGACTCTCCCCTGCCCTTGGCGACACACGGGGCAGCCGCCGTGGACCAGCTTGCCTTCCAGAGCCCGGTGTGGTGGCTGGCACCCGCCACCAGAGGGGTGAGCTGTGGGTGGGCCAGCTGGAAAAGGCTCCAAGGAGCAGCCCCGTTTTCTCTATCGATTTCTCTATCGCGGGCAAAGCAGGTCCGAGGCTGTGGCTGAAAACAAACCCTGTGCAAGAGCTACCTTTGGTGAAAACAAAGTGATTCGCTGGAGCTTAAATAAGAACCAAGCAAACAAGGCTCTAAGGCGAACAAGGGCAGATCAGCAGGGGAGCTCCCCAGGAGGACCTCTGGCAGGTGGGAGGTCATGGGTCAAAGCCAAAGTGGGGAATGGAAGTATAACTTCCTACTGAGTGCCTACTGTAATGACAGCTAGTATTCAAGGAGCTCGATGCTGTATTGCATTTAATCTTCCTCACCCTGCCAGATGGGCTCTTGGATTTCACAGCCAAGGGCAGCGAGGCTCGGGGGACAGCGGGACGCCAGCTCCAGGCCTGTGGAAGCCCAGAGCCACGGCAGTGCACGGCCGCCCCACGAGCAGAGGGGGCTGCGGGACCCCCCCCCCCCCCCCCCCC
>NW_027532208.1:1625514-1647664 GCF_008692635.1 Crocuta crocuta
TCAGCTGACAGGGGTCACCAGGCACGCTCAGAGAGCACACTTCATGGCCCCTCCCAGGGATCCCTGGTCTTTGTCACTTGGCATGTTCTGAGGCTCAAGGGGGCTGCCGCTTCCCTCAGGGACATCCTACCATACAGCCTTCGACGCGTATCCACCAACACGCACATCAGGCCTCCACACTTGCTGTGCTTGGCCCAGGTGGCCTGCCTTCCTGACATGCTGGCTTCTCCCATCCAGCCCTATGGACCCCCGGGGCAGTGCCTCTGGAAGACTGGGTGTGGGCAGGGCCAGTGCTCTTGTGCTGGAGAGCGAGAGACACACAAGGCCCACGGCCCTGCCCAGGGATATTCGCCAATGACAGAGAAGTCATCCTCTGCTCCAATGCTTTATCTCTCAGTCTCTCCATCTGCTATGGCATTTGCAAATGGGGACGAGAGCCCCGTTTCACAAAAGCCGCAGCACAGAACCCTTTCTCTGCAGCGCTGACACCTTCTGCTCTTTGTGTGCCATTCTCCTCGGTACCGGGGGTCCTCGCCAGTGCCTGCCGGTCAATGCCAGCGCCAGTGGGTGACCTTCCTTCAAGCCGCTCCAACTGCTCTCAGGACCCTGCCCTGGTTCAATCCTGCCCTCGGGTCCCCATTAGTGTCAGATAAAACCCACCCTGAGGAAGGCCCGAGGCCCCAGACTTTTCACTCCTGTCTCAGCTCCTTCTGTGACCCCTGACCCCCACTGTGACTCCAAACCCACTAGCAACACCGACCCGCTCCTTAACCTGACCCCCTCCACAAACCTCAGTCTCCTCCATGAGCCCCAATGCCTCCCTCCGTGACCCTCAACTTCCTTGCTGACCCCTGACTCCTTCACGATCCCCAATTCCGTCGGTGATCCTCGACTCCCTGATGACACCTAACTTCCTTGGTGACCTCTACTTGGGCTCCAGCAGACACACCATTCTCAGAGGGGGCCTGCTGGTCCCCGCCCTGAACTTCTGCACACGTTTCTGCTCTGTGGGCCCTGTTCTGTGCCACGGGCCCTCATCAATGCCCACCTGTCTACGCCAATGCCAGCTTTCTACTTAGCCTCCCAGACTCAGTTTGGGGGAACTTCAAGCCTGACGTGCCCACCCATGGAGGGGTGACCCCCTTCTGCATTCCCACCGCCTCTGGAAACACTCCTCTCTCCCATGTGCACGTGAGCCCCCGAGGACACGGCTTATCCCTGCACCCTGGCACCTGGCACAGAGATGGAGCCACCGGCAGTGAGCACTGGACACTGCCCAGTGAGGTCAAAAGGTCCACTGAGGCTCAGCGTGGCCACGCCTTCCCGGACAGGCCGCCTTTGGAGTTGCAGGCGAGGGCAGAACAGCAAAACCACTCCAGTCTCCTCAGGGGCCAGGGAGGAAGGAAGGCAGTGAAGTCCCTCACGGTCAGGGGGGACTTGCAGGGGTGCCGTGAATCCCCCTCTTCTCGCCAATTCCCCTGATGGTGGGAGGCTTGGGGCACTGTCCGCCCTCCACATCCACAGAAGCCTGTCCCACGCACTCTCCTCTTTGTATGGCTCCCGTGTGTTTCTGTTTTCATGTTCGGCAGAGCCAAGGTCACTCGAGCAAGAGTGACCCTGAACTGGATGCGGACGAAGTCTGGCTCATTCTCCGTCTGTCGGCACCCACCAGACACAGGCAGATGGAAGTGAAGCTGGAGGCCTCGGCTCCCGGCTTCCCTGGCCCTTCTGTCGAGAGCAAGCCCCCAGATAAAGGTCACACAGGAAAATGAGCTCCTCTGTGGCTTTTCAGAAAGCAAGTCCCAGTGGGATGCAATCGGCAAAATGCAGACTGTGGGAAACTGAAACGAACGATCTGGTCTCTGGAACAGAAATGCTGCAGGAAGAACCAGGCTTGGCGGGGGTGGGGGGAGCCCGGCCAGTGAGAGACTTCCTGTCATGTAGAGGAGAAGCCAAGCCCCGAAGGCTGTAGCCATATAATTCCATTCACCATGACATTTGGGAAAAGGCAAAAGTACAGGGACAGAAATAAAATCACTGGTCACTAGAGTTGGGGGTGGGTGGGTGTTACCTGCAAAGGGACATGGGGGGGAATTTTGGGTAAAAGGAATCTATTCAAAGTCCCTCCCCCTCCCTCCACCGACCCTTAAAGACAAAACTCACAGGTGTCAGCCTGGCCCTAACTCTTTGCTTTTCTAGGTCAAGGTGCCCTACATTCTCAGAAAACAGACCCCGAATACAAAGCATATTCTCCCCTAGCCTGACCACAACCCGCATCCCAGATGAACCCCCCAAAAACCTGCTGTCTCCTGCTCTGCCTGCCCAAGAACCGACCCCCTCCCCACCGGGGCACAGCTGCAACTCCCCTCACATCTTTAAAACAAAACACAAAAAAAAACACACAAAAAAACACACAAAAAAAACCACCCCAAAAAGCCCTTAAAAGGTCCAGCCCGGCAGAAACTCCCCTCTCCTCCCTCCCGAGGGAATGAACTCTGCCCTGCTTGGTGCTCCACTCTGTGCAATTCTTTGCCACCCACATCACCAGCCACCCTAAAAATGGAATTTTCTAGATCTTGATTGTAACACCGGCTGCACACTTCTGTGAGGACTCATCAAACTGTACAGCTTAAGAAGGTGTGTTTTACTGCAGGTAAATTATACATCCACACACCCGAGGCTCTGAGGGAGAGAGACTTTTAAGAGTTATTTATCAGTGGCAGTGCAACTGCAATCTTGTTTAGATCCTGGATTTTTGAAGAAGCATGGAAAAAAAAAACCTCTTGGTCAATCAGAGAACTATGAACAAAGGCTCCTGAGCACCCAGGATCCTGAAGCTGGCTGCTGGCTCTCAGGGGTTATGAGGACAATGGCACAGAGCTGTGTTCAAATAGGAGAGGCCTTGGATTGTGGAAGGCCCGACTATTTTCACATTTTCTAGGAAATGTTTCCAATTGGCTAAGAAATCCTGATTCCTTTATTCAGAATTCACACGTGACTATTGATGAAATAGGGTTGCTTTAAGATAAGCAGGGGGGCAGCGGGACCTCCATAGCAGGTGGGGGCTATGTTCTTTGGGACTTCCCAGCTTCTGCTCTGCCCTTGGGGTTTGTTTGAAGTGTTCCACGATAAAAAGCTTTGTTTTTCTTTAAAGCACTCTCAGGCGCCAGACGTGAAGCCAAGGTCTGTGTGGAGGCCACTTGGGTGCTCCCTGCTTCTAGCAGAGCAGAGGAGGAGCCCGGCAGCCTGGGCCTAGGAAGGTGGCCCTGCTCAGCTCTGCCACCACCGCTGGTGGCCATCACCGCGGACCCAGATCCTCGGGGGTTTTTTCCAAGAGAAGCTAAAAGTCTGGGTTTTAGGTGTCACCCTTTTCAATGTTCTAATTTAAAACAATGTTGTAATTGAAAAATGTAAAACTTTCTTGGGGTGTCTGGGTGGTGACTTCAGCTCAGGCCATGATCTTGCGGTTCGTGGGTTCGAGCCCCACGTCGCGCTCTGTGCTGACAGCTCAGAGCCTGGAGCCTGCTTCAGATTCTGTGTCTGTCTCTCTCTCTGCCCCTCCTCAACTTGTGCTCTGTCTCTGTCTCTTAAAATTAATAAATGTAAGGGGAAAAAACAAAGTCCTAAATAAAAAATAAAAGTTACAGGGAACTGTCAAGGGCCCGAAGAAGCCAAGATAATCTTTGAAGAGAACAAAGCTGGAGGACTTGGGCTACCAGAAACCAAGTCCAGAAAATGGGATAGTGGTACTGACGAGGCAATAGAAAACAGATCAATAGGACGGAAGAGCCTAGAAACTGACCTGCATTACCTGGTTTATATTGCCAGTGACACTGAAGGGCAGTGGGAAGAGAATGCCCTTTTTCAGCACCTGGCCTTTTTCAGTGGATGGATACCCAAAGGGGGGAAAATGAACCCTGAAGCACCACACACAACTCAATAATGCCAAGTCAATGTCAGCTGCGCAGAGGTCTAAGGTTAAAGGCTACACCAAGGAAGCTTTCAGAAGAAAACATGAAGAGAATGTGCTTTATGACTGTGGCATCAGTTAAGATTTCTTAACCTGGACACAGAAACATCAACCGTACAGGTTTAAGGTCAACCAGAAGGTTGACGAATTGGACTACGTGTAAGTCAAGCACTTCTGATCGTCAAAATGCAATAGTAAGAGAGTAAGGAGCAGGTCCCGGAAGGGAGATCATATTTGTAGTGCATTTATCTAACAGAGGCCTCATATCTAGAATATAAAGAACCCTGACACATGAACAGGGCCACTAACCCAGTGGAAGAAACGGGCAAAGTCTTGAACAAACAGACGTTTGCAAAGGTATCTAAATGGCCAATAAACATTACGACAGACAAGTTTGTAGGTCTTCAGAGAAACACAAATCACGACAGGAGGCTACCACACGCCTGTCTGAATGGCTGTGATAAAAAAGGTGATACTAGTAAGCATGAGGAGGGGACGTGCCCACAAGCTGCCAGCGCCACGTCACAGCACACACGGATCAGAAGCGTGGCCGTATGGGGACTGAAACACACCTACTAGAATGTTCATGGCAGTACTGTTTGTAACTGCTCTCCCGACTGGAAACCATTGAAATGTCCGTCATCATCGGAATGAATAAATCCCAGGCGACAGAATGGAACACCCAGTGAAACCAAAGAAGTCCACGTCACCCTCAGAGCGCATGCTCCGTGACACCGGCGACATGGGGCCGCTTTGGCTACACACGTCCTCCAAACCGTGCACTCCGACCCGTGTCCTTGTGTTTGCATGTTATACGCACTTCGGCAAAAAGGTGACAAACAAAAACAAAGCAGTCCTTCCAGAACTGACCTTCCCTCGGACCCTCCCTGGTCTCTGGCTCCTCGTCTCCCCCGGTCTGCCACGGGGACCAGAGAGAGTGGCGAGGGGCCTCACCCTGCTTGCTACCCACAGCTCGTGCTCAGTCTTAACACAAGAAACAAAAGCCTGAAAGAAAAAGCCAGTGTCTTCCCTCCAGCAGGCTGGCCTCTCTAGTCTCTCCATCTCCTGCTGCTTGCAAAGGGTCCAAATCCCGTCACTTTGGGTTTGGCTCTGCCCCCTTGCCCTGTCTACGCCCAGAGGCGCCTGACCTCCCACAGCCGCTCTGAGCAGCGGCCTGGTGCACACTGGTCCTCCAGGCTCTTCGCGCCCAGCCAGGCCCGTGGTCCCGTCAACTGTGCCCTCACCCTGCGAGCCCCAGACTCCCTTCTCTGGCCCCCCCATCTCTCCCCGCCCATGTCTTGCAGCACATCCCCCCTCCACCTGCCTCCGGACGGCCCTTCATCCACCCCCCATCAGTCCATGCAGGTCCCTGCTGAAGTCGGGCAGTGTGGCAAAGGGGGAAGTGTGGCTCGTGCAGTCTGCAGGCGTGGCTTGATGAGCTGGCTCTGCGACGTGAGAGTTAGGCAACTTGGGCAAACTCCTCGGCTACTTGTGCCTCAGCTTCCTCATCCGCCAAGCGGAGTAAGAAGGTGAGACAGGATGTGATATTTATAGCAAGGATAAAAATAATACACGTGCCATTCAAGGGCAGGGCCATGACCATGGGTGCCAGGACCTGGGCAAAGCGCTTACCGATGATGATGTCATTTCAGAGTCACAGCCCCAATGAGATATGGACCCTTATCATTTCCAGAGCATGGAGGTAAGAAGATTAAGTCATGGCCAACGTCTTCACGTGCCTTCTAGGAGATGGAAGCAGGACTAGAACCCTGATCGTCACCCAACTCTGGGGCCTAGAACTTGCCCAGTGCACTGTGAGAGTCCCCTGCGGAGGGCATATGCGACCCAGCCCCAGCAGCTTCCACACGGTGCAGCGAGGGACAGCAGGCGCTGCAGAGCGAGCGGACACCACGAGGGAAGGCTGAAACTTCAGGATTACAGGGAGGGAAGGGCAGTTTTAGCATCCCCGCAAAGAGAATCTACAGGCTTCAGGTGCCCCTGGTCTGGGGGTTTATTTCAGGTCCACCTTCCAAGGCCAGAGAGGTGATGGGGAGGACGGTAGCTCCACGTGCTCCCACGGCACCCCCGCATCCTGGCTTGGAGTGTGGGGGGACATCTCGGCTTTACAGACAAGGGAACTCAGGGCCACTGGAAGCTGGGACGGGACGCTGGTCCCTGATCCTACCACATTTTTCCCCCCGAAATACTTTCCACCCCAGGAAATACTGGCCCAGCCCCGGGTGCAAGAGGCCGGATGCCTGCTGGCCTGCCGGCCCTTCCGTCCTCCTGCTGGCCCCCTGTGGGCAAAGCCCTCTGAGCCTCGGGGTAAGCCAGCACCTTCTAGGACCTGCTCGACACCACCTCCCGCAGCACACCCTCCTGCCCCTCTTTCTTGGAGCTCCCGGAGCCTGTGTCCCCCAGCCTGGCCCTGAGACCTCCCAGCCACACGCCCTGCCTGGCGGCACAGGGCTGTCGCAGAGGCCACGGCCAGACGATGCACACGAAAGTATCTCATGAAGCATTCTGCCAAGCACCTCTCACGTCCCGGCGGCTGTTTTGTTACTGTAAACACCACCTTTGTCTTCTTGACACAAAATACACTCCAGACTCAGCAGAGTCCCTAGCAGGAAGGCGCTAGGTGACGTCATCCCCATCGCCTCACTTAGTGCTCACACAAGCCCCAGGGGGTGGGTCACTGCCTCCACTTAGCAGAGGGGAACACTGAGGCACGGGGGAGGGAGGGCCAACCCCATGATGTGAGCTTGAACACGGGGACTTCCTCTGTTTTATCTGTGGCTACCTGGGACAGAACGGGGCCTCACTAGGTATTTGCTGAGCTTTCTGAAACGGGAGACTAATGTCTTGGCAGTGGTATAAGACCCGAGTCCCCTGAATATCTCCTGGATGTCTGAAGACTGTAACTTTTCCAGGGGGGACAATGGTTACCAAAACCTGGAGAGGGAATCAGGAGGGGGTGTGATCCTGAGCGCCCAGCCTGGGGAATCCTGGCCGGAGTGTGTGACCCAATGGCCTGCACCTGAGACCCACTCCGGGCAGGGCCGGGTCCCGGGGCTCCCTCAGCGCGGGACCTCACTCAATGCTGCCTGCAGGCATCTGAGGTTGGGGTTTGGGTAAAACACAGCCAACAGCGAATGTGAAGAAGTGACCTGGTTGCAGGAAGGTTCCAGAACTCAGTCTCGGGAGGACAGTGGTTTCGTCACCCCATCACACCTTCACCGTCATGCTTCTGTGGCTAAAAACCAGCTGCACTCTTACTTAATATTTCCTTTAAGCTAGTTCACCTCTGTACTTCAACTTTCTTACAAGGAGGCTTCTGGAAGGTTAAAAAAAAATCAGTAAAGTAAAAAGAAAATGGGGGTGCCTGGGTGGCTTAGCTGGTTAAGTGTCCGACTCTTGGTTTTGGCTCAGGTTTGGGAGATCGAATCCCGTGTCGGGCTCTGCGCTGAGAGAGAGGAGTCTGCTTTCGGATTCTCTCTCCCCTTCTCTCTCTGTCTCTCCCCTTCTCGTGCTCTCTCTCCCCCCAGAATAAACTTAGAAAAATAAAACATTAAAGAAAAGAAAACATGGTCATTAGTAAACTAAAGCCGGAGACCGTGTGTGATATTGCGACTTATAATAAATACATGTTTGGGTTTTGTACTGCTTCCAGCACAGAGCTCCTAAAATCCTTGGCATTTCCTAAGTGATAAACACAATAAAGGTGTCTTCCTTTCCTCATAACCAGCCCCTTTCAGCCACGCTGGAGTTTAAGTGAATAAAGCGATTTCTGGAAAGCCCCAAAGGACAGGGCTGATTGCCAAGGCAACCAATCATAAGGTCAGGGGGTGTGAACTTCCAGGCCTGCCGCTGACCTCCAGGGAGGCAGGGGGGTGGGGGGTGGGGATGGCGAATGAACTCCCAGCGGCAGATGATCTAATCGGCCGCACCTGCACCTACATAACAACTCCTCCATAAAAACCCAAGAGCACAGGGTCTGGAGAGCTTCAAGTTCAGGTTGCCAAACGTTTCCTTGAAGGTGCTGGGAGGGCGGTGCCCCCAAGGAGGGCAGGAAGCTCCACAACCTTCCCCAGACCTTGCCCTCTGCCCCTCTTTCATCTGGCTATGACTGACTTTGTTATTTTTTTTTTTAATTTTTTTAATGTTTATTTTTGAGAAAGAGAGACCGAACATGAGTGGGGGAGGGGCAGAGAGAGAGAGAGAAAGAGAGAGAGAGGGAGGGAGACACAGAATCTGAAGCAGTCTATGGCTCTGAGCTGTCACCACAGAGCCCGACGTGGGGCTCAAACCCACTAACCATGAGATCATGACCTGAGCCGGAGTGGAACACTTAACCGACTGAATGCCCCATTCCCCGGCGCCCCTGGCTATTATTGTCTTCTATCCTTTAAAATAAACTGGTAACCCAGTAATACAGAAACTGCCTTCCTGAGCTCCGTGACCTGCTCCAGCCAATGAATGCAACCTGAGGAGGGGCCTCCCGGGAACCTCAGTTTCTAGCTGGTAAGTCCAAGTGATGCTGGGACTTGAGACTGGTGTCTGAGGCTGGGGGCCGTCGGGCAGGACCGGACCCCCCGACCTGTGGGATCCGAGGCTAACTCCAGGTGGACAGTCATACCTGGCGGCACCCTGAGGCTGGGCGAGAGCTCCCCGCACATCCGGTGACAGAAAAGTACAGTGTGGGGCTCGGGGAGAGGAGAAAAACAGTTCTTTTCCTCTGCTGTCGCCCCACGGTTCTACGCCTCAGGCTGCTCTCTTCATGTGAAAAGGGAAGTCGGCAAGCGTTAGGTAGGAAAGACGCAGCAGCGCCAAACTGCAACCCTGGCTGCGTCAGCAATGCAGCAACTCCCGACAGTGGTCCCGGGCAGGAAACAGCTCCGCTACGACCCCTCTGTTCACAAAGCTGTCACAGACAGCAAGATCATGGGCCTGGGGCGAAGTATTCACTGGGTGCCGGCTGCAGCTCTGCCCCGTGCTGATGACCTCAGGCAGCACTTTTCACGCCCCTGAGCCTTAGGGTATCTACCTGTGAAATGGCACCTTCTGCTCTGGTCCCTGTGAGTGCCAACGAGAGACTCAACTAAGAGAACTGACGTAAAAGAACCTCGTCAACCCTAACGCGCTGTGGCAACACGAGGGCCACCGATAAGGCCACGCCCCCGATCCAGCCCCAAATGCTGCAAGGCCGCCTGCACCTCTGTCGCCCGGCTCTCTCCTGCCCGAGGCCCGAGGACAGGGTGCCGCTGGGACTGACGGACGGGCTCTGGGTGGCGGAGGGGGATCCGGAGCACTGTCACTTACACTGGCTGAATTCTGGTGAACTCGGGGAGCTCGTCTTTTTTCTTTCTGAAGAGGAACCAGTAGGTCAGGAGGCCCACGATGAGTGAAAACAGAATCATGTCCGTCATGCTGAAGAGAGACACTTCTTCAGCCACTGTCTTGGGCGCGGTGGCGCTGGCATCCACACTGGAATCGCCCATGGTGACGGGGAATCTGCAGGGAGAGGAAAGGACGTGTGTGAGCAGGGAGAAGTGAGGGCCACTGAGGCCTGCGGGGATGCAGCCCCTGAAGCCTTCAGCCTGGGCTCCCAGGGCCCCAAGGGCTGTCGCGACAGGCAAGGCACCAGGGCAGGAGCCGCCGGCGGGCACAAGACCGCCGGCCCCGCCACCACGCAGCTGCGGCCTCGGGTGGAAACTGAAATATTAAGTGGCCTTGCAGAGTCCAAGGGCGTCCTACCGCTGGAGCGGGGACCGGGCCCCCTGCAAACAGAGAACGGAAGCCACAGACTCCCGGTGACACCAAGCCTCCTCCACCCCACACGGGCTTGGAAGGGTTGGTTCCACATGCGAACGGGGGCCATTTCGAGGCAAATATTTCCCCCAACTATGTGAAAGTTGCCCCAAACCCCGCACATTCCAAAGGCCCCCAGGGCTGGCCCTCAGATGGCTGCTGGGAAATCACTTCTGAGCCCCGGGAATACACCGCCTGAGGAGCGTGTCTGTGTCCCCGACACCTTGGACCGTGCAGACGGTTTACGTTAAGCATGTCATTCAGGGTGAACTCCTGGGTCCCTGGATCGCATCGGCTGGGTTTGACGGTGGTGCGGGAGACGGGGTAGACACGGTTAGTGACCGACGAGGCTGACTCCTGTACAAACCGCGCACGTGAAGGCACCAGCGAGCTCCCCCGGTTGGTAACACTCTATACGCGTCACATTGCCGGGCGTGTTAAGCCCTGTCTGCTGACTCCGCAGGCAAGGCCCACTGGAAACTCATGCCTGGTTTCTCCCGGACTCAGCCCTGTGGAGCCTTTTCCTTTGCTGGTTTCCGTCGGTGCCCTGATCTTTCTACCATGATCAAGTGCAACGTGGGGAGAGAACTTCCTTGAGCTCTGCAAGTCCTGGAGAATCACGGAGCCGGATGGTGGTCCTGGGGACCCCCAGCACAGCAACCTCATCCGTTCCCTTGAAAGATGCCCCCCTGGTCCTTCCACCCCCGAAACCCAGCAGAGAGGCAGGTCCGAGTCCACGAAGGTCGACGTGCAGTACCTGAAACCCCCAGCAGGACACTTCGGCCGCTGAACGAGGCTGGGCTCACCTCTGCAACCACGCGTCACTCGATTTCGCCATCACCACTCTTAACCAGGTGGCTGCTTTCACCACTGCCATGCTTCCCGGCCTCAGTGGCGAAAGTCTTTGTCACATCTCGGCAGCTCAGACACGTGGGATTGCTTCACATCTGCCTTCTGTTCGCTGTCCCGGCCTCTGGGAAACAACACTGGGCTGGCCCCCGCAGCTGCCCTGGCATCCGACGGCCCCAGGCTGGCCCCTGGCATCCCGCTGCCCCTCTGGAGCCCATCGGGTGTGGGCCACTTAGAGCAGACCCAGGGGCTTAGCTCTGCTTTCTCACTCATCTGAGGTGCTCTCCTAATGGCTGAGTTCCTGCAATAATTGTACTTGATACATTTCATACTTAAGGATGGACTCGCGCGTCTTGATGATTCATTCAATGTTCGTTCCGCACATCTTCCTGGCCAACCCTGCCAGTGTGGCTGGCATGCCCACAAGTCTTCTGTCTGTCAAGCTCTCACAGAGCCATGGAGGGAGAGGGTCCGTCCCACAGGGTCACGGGGTGCAGACCCCCCGAAGCCTGGCTGACACAGGAAAGCCCCCCACTGGCATCCCTCACAGAATAGCAGAGGTCAGCTCCCTGTCCCACGGCCCTTTCTCCCTCCGACTCTGGTCACCCTTACTGAGGAGAGACTTCTGACCATGAAGCAAGATGACCAAAGACCATTCCCCGACACATACGCAAGCCGCCTGTGCCCTCTAAGAAAGTTCCTTCTGCAGGGGCTCCCGCAGGGACGGTGTGCTGGAGGGCAGGGGATTCACACAGTCCCACATTGGGTTCTGGCTGCCCAGGCCACTGGCACAGACTCAGAAGGGGCCTGCCCCACACAGAAGCCAGAGGGAGCCTTTTAAAAAGTAAGCCAGATCATGTCCCCTCCCTAACCCAAACCCTCAAGCGGCTTCGTGTCCTACTGAGCACAAAACCTAAACGCTGGCCGACAGGCCCCATAGGGTCTGCCCCCTGCACCTTTCTTACAGCTCTCACCTCTCACCACCAGTCACACTGGCCTCTCTGCTGCGCGCCAAGCCTCCAGGTCGGCTCCCCCTGCCTCAGGGCCTTTGTACATGTTAACACTGTTGCCTGGACTCGGTTCCTCTAGTTACCTGTGGGTTTCTCTCCCTCACTTCATTCAGGTCTCTGCTCAGATGTCACCATCTCAGAGACTCTGCCTCTGTATAACAGTTTCTGGTCATTCTCCCCCCACCCCCGTACCCCCTCCCAGCACCGATCACTACCTGGCATTATGCTACATGTTTCTCCCGCTGACTGCAGGGTCAGCCCACAAGAGCAGGACTTCGCTGTGTTCGTAGCCCGACACACAGATCACCAGGTGGCTTTATAATCTGCAAAGCACCACACAGATACACGCCATCGCCACAGTTTGTGAGGCCACGCTCACTCGCCTTCACTCTGGCTCTGATACCTGCCCTTACTGCCTCCCTCGGCATCCAGGCCACTCCGCTCAAGTTCAGAGGAAGGACCCCATATATTCTCGCACCCCGTGGAGGCAGCCAGGCACCGCTCAGTGGAATGCTGACTCTCCGCAGCAAACCAGGGAGGGGCTCGGGCTCTGAGGCCCTACCAGGACCTGGGGGCAGGGTGGGGGGGGAGGTGGGAGGAGGCAAGGCCAGCACTCAGGGGTCTCAAAAGCACTGAGAATGTCCCCAGAGCATCTCTGACTGTAAGGTGTAGACAAGAGTGGCAGAGGAGCAGTAGAAAGGACCTGGCGAGCTTGATCATTTTATCCGAGGCCTCCTTCTACCGCGGGGAAGTGAAGGCTCCAAGGAGCGAAACCAAGAAAGGGGCCCCAACTTCCCAGGGGAGGGGTGTGTCCAGGGCCCGTCTAGGCCGGATGACTTGTCAGACACGAGTCTTTCCCCTGCTCTGCTGTGAGCTCCTGAATGAAGAACAGTATTGGAAGTACCTCTGTATCTGGCACATGGTAGAAAGGAAGGACTGGCAGGCTGGCAAGAAGGAAGCCATGCTGAGGAAGGCCCTTTACCCCTACGCTTCCCAAACGAGGATGGGAGCAGTGTGCCTGGGGCTGAAGCTGTGAACGAGCTGAACCATTATTTTCACACCGAGTCACTGTTTTCACACTGAAGCACACACACAAGACACCCACCTCTATCCCCAGCCTAAGTCTCTGCGTCCCTGCCCCAGTGCCTTTACATGTGCCTGAGATGCTCTTCCTCCAGCTGCTTCCTGCTTCGGACCTGAGGTCTCACAATCTCAGCTCAACTGTCACTCCCAAGCACAGTGCCAGGGTCATACGTTCCTGGCACAGTGCCTGGCACACAATCTAATGCAGAATAACTATGCATGGAATAAATGGAAGGCGTCAACATATACATGATGACATGTGGAATATAAAATTTGCATGAACCAATAACACATAACGAGCAGACTTAAAAGACATCTGGGGCTGGCGGTGTGCCCAGGTGGTAATTGGCTAGGACGAGGTTCCCAAACTTTCTTGGCTCATGGAGCCCCTGGCAGCTCAGTAAAATATCCGTGGTCTCCTCAGGCCTGAAGGAATACCTAACAGCTTTGCTTATGAAGTAGTCAGGTCCAAACAGCCACTGAAAACCCAGCGTGGGAAAGACACAAGTCATCCAAAGGAAGGCAGCATGATCTAATGTTAAACACTGTTTAGCAACCCAAGCTGGCGTACTTCACGCCGAGTCTGACAGATGTGACTTGCACCGCGCTGGGAAATGCGGTGCCTCTGGGAGTTTGCCCTGAGCCACCTCCACACGGTCTGGTACAAAAGAAGCCACTCTCCTCTGATGTCTGAAAGACTGTGACGAGAAAATCTTGGGCATCCTGCCTTACATGAATGTCCCCCACTTCGAGTATGGCAGAATTACTGCAAGGCAGTCTGCCAGAGGCAGTCCCAAAGGAGAGTCTGGGAGCCCTGGGCACTCTCTCTGCTCTGGAACAGTCTCTAGTCCATAAGCCGCCTCTTCCTTCCAGATTTAGTGAAAAGGAGGAACGCTGGAAAGCGCAGAGCTCTGGGGGTCTCTGCAACACTTGTGCGCAGCAGAAACAAGAAACAAAACCAAAAATGAAATGTACATGAGAAAACAGAGCAACTTCGTAACTAGAGCAGGCTCTCAGCCACAGGGCTGTGGCTTTAATGTCCTCTGGAAAATTAGGCACAGAAAAAAGGGCACAGCAAAGGAGTAGCCCCCCTGCGTCTTGCCAACCCCAAACAGAGTAGGTCAGATGTGATCTTTTACCAAAAGTTAGGTCTGTTCAGAGAACTTTCATTTTTATCATAAAACACAATTACATACAGAAAAGGATGTACGTACGGGGCGCCTGGGTGGCTTAGTCGGTTAAGCATCTGACTTTCGCTTAGGTCATGACCTCGCAGTTTGCGGGTTCGAGCCCCGCATCGGGCTCTGTGCTGACTGCCAGCTCAGAGCCTGGAGCCTGTTTCAGTCTGTGACTCCCTCTCTCTCTGACCCTCCCCTGCTCATGCTGTCTCTCTCTCTCTCTCTCTCTCTCCTAGAAAAAAAAAAAAAAAGAAAAGAAAAGGATGTACGTAGATAGGCAGACAGATAAAAAAGTATTCCTCCTGAATTCCAACAGTTGATGCCGCAGGCCAAGGGCAGCCTGTCCTGGTACTTCTGAAAAGGCAAACACGGCAGAAGGGCTCTTTGTCCGCAGCATAAAACCATCCTCTAGGAAGTACCTGTGGCTTTGCATTTACCATACACAATTTTCTGGCCTGTAAACAAGACTGAGCGAACAACCCGGCAGCGACACTGGGGTGAGCTGGTCTCTTAAAGCAGCAACAAGGAGGGAAGAAGCCTGAGAAAGCGATTCAGTTGGTCCCTCAGGCGTGCACATCACCCGGCAGCAGTCACTGGCACCTCATGGCGTCCACCCTCAGCTGCAGTGGGAATAGCATCTACTCAAGTTCATAAATCTCTGCCAAGGAGCAGTGGTTTCAAGATGAGGGAAAACCGGGACTCCCGGGTGGCTCAGTTGGTTAAACACCCAACTTTGGCTCAGGTCATGATCTCACGATCTTGTGAGTTCTAGCCCTGTATCGGGTTCTGCACTGACAGTGTGGAGTCAGTCGATTCTCTCTCCTCTTTCTGCCTCTTCCCCACTTGTGCTCTCTCTCTCTCTCTCAAATAAACTTAAAGGAAAAAAAGATGAGGAAAAACCTCACTGAAGGGAGCCAAGCCTGCTCTTGCCTAATAGCTTATCCTCCAGAGATGGGGAGGTGCTCAGGGGAAGGGCCCTCCCCAACGCAGCCTCTAAAGAGTAGTGCTCCAGAGAGCACTGGAATCCTCCCTAGCTAGTGTGCTCACCAAGTTTATCCTTCCAACCGAGACATGGCCAGTGTGGATTTCTTCAGATTTAACCATTTTTAGGGTTCACTTGGATTCTTGAATCTGTAAGTTTGAGGACTACAGCCATCGTATCTTCGAATATCTTCTCAGCCCACCCCTTTTCTCCTCTGCCGGGATGACGATGACGTAAATGTGTTTTGTGACTGGTCCCCCAAGTCCCTGAGAATCAGTTCACTGTTTCCCGCCTAGTGTCTCTCTGTTGCTCCCGGTTGACTGGATGATTCTAGTAACTACTCCATCTTCAAGTCCCCCAGCTTCACCATTCTACTATGGGGCCATCCATGGAGTTTTCAGTTTTCACTATGGTATTTTTCAGTTCTAAGGTGATTGTCTGGCTCTCATTTACAACTTGTAGGACCCAACGTCAATGTCACCCTAACCACTGTTGATTGTTTTTTTTCTCATTCAGGTTGAAATTTTCCTAGCGTTCAGTACGGGGAGTGATTTGTGATTGTGTCCTGGACATTCTGGGAATAACGCTGTTACACTCTGAGTCTTATATGCTCTATTTTATCAGGTCTTCTCTGCCACCATGCAAATTGGGGGATGGAAGGCGCCAACTCATTGCTGTCATTCACAGCCATGTCCCAGCAGGTACGATGCCATGGGGGGAAAAAATGAGCTCTGGGGAAGGGGAAGGTAAGATCATCTGAGACAGTCAAAGAAGGAACACCTAAGGAATAACATGCTGAAAAAATGACCCAGGTCCAACATCCAGATAAGGAAGATAAGTGCATTTAGGCAGGGGAAGTGCGTTCCAAGGCTCGAACCGTGGAAGAATGTGGGGTGATTCAAGTGTGCTACAATGGGATGCCTTTGTACGTGTGGGTGCATGGGTGGGCAGTAAGAGACAAGCCTTGCGAAACAGGCTGAGACCAGTGTGCAAAGAGGCCAGGAGCCCTCTGTGTGTGTCTGGGGTCTCTGGGTCCTGAGCAGCCCAGGGAGTGCGGCATGATTGCAGCTATGCCATTGGTGGGAACCTGGACAACGGGCCTCCACCCACCATGTCAATACAATCATGAGGCCCTGACCAAGGCATCCTCATCTGGAACGTGCTCAGGCCAACATTCCACAGCACACCCTAAATGCCCCCAGCTGATGACCTTTCCCCCCACAAAACAGGCTTGTGTGTGTGGTCTGGAGGCACGTGACTGGCCCTGTGTCTGATGCAATGATGTAAAAGAGGAAGGAGGCCAGGAAAACTGGATGTGTCAGAGCATGACTTAGCAAGAAGGAACCAATGGAGTCAGCATCACTCAGCACAAATTGAGCTGACAAAGCCTCAGTGGAGCAGAGCACAGGCCTGCAGCTGGCTCGGAGGACCATGTGGGCTTGCTCCTACCTGGCCTGAACTCCAAGTGGGGAGAACCCACAGCTCCCCTAACACTCTTGGCAAATAATGGGCATCTTGTGGGTGTAGTTAGGAACGCTATTAAAAGTTAGCACAGGACAAGTGATGGGCACAATGTACTCCACAAGAGCTCTGTGAGATAACAGAAACTATCAATGCTGGTCTCTGCCTCCAGTTCCCGGGTCAGAGCTCCTAAAACCCTTGTCACTTCCTAAGAGCAAAAAGAGCATCCCTCATTCTAATGAGACTCTGGGCAGGCTCCTGGATGGGAGATGGTCACCAGAAAGATCAAGACATGATTGGCAGCTTGGAACTTTCAGCACTGCCTGTCCCCTTCTCTGGAGAGGGAGTTCGCGACTTAGGATGCTTGCTGAGGAAGGTTCCACAAAGATCCCGATAGTACAGGGTTCAGAGGCCGAACTGCCTGACACTGCAGAGCCTGCTTGGGATTCTCTCTCTGATGTTTACTCTCTCTCTCAAAACAAACGTTAAAAAAAAAAAGAATCCAAGGATGGAGCGGTCCTCAAAACATGCCACAAGAGAAACAGTACAGGAAGGTTTACCATAAAGAAAAGAAGATGCAAAGGGCCCATCAGCTCTTTGGGTAGTCAGAGAACAGAGGAGGGAAGGGCCTCTGAGGGCAGAAGTGAGCCCTGGTAATGAAAGACAGAGATTTGCATGCTATTCAACTAGAACTTTCTAACAAAGGTGTCTGAAGGGAGAATGAGCAGCTGTGAGGCAGGGCCTCCATCCCAGATGTGTCAACAGAGGGCTGGGTTCTCAATGATAGAGAGAGGGCCTGCCATCCCTGGAGCCTGGGCCAGAGACCTACCAAGTGTATGTTCATTAAACTGGACTGGCTGAAGTTGGTGACAATGCTGGGGGGAGGGGGGGAGGGGGGGCAAACCCCAAGTCTCTGACCTGCATTAATACTTAAATATTGGTTCCTGGGTCTCTTTCACCTTTGAAACACACACACACACACACACACACAGAATTCTAGTTCACGGTCAACAAGAGCCATGGAAAGCAAAGGCAGGCGACACAGAGTGACAGGGGATCCCACGACATAGCCTAAGGCCTCAGAAAAGAGGAAGAAAAACAGGGAGGCTGAGAACAGAGCTCTGAAAAAGGAAGGGGGAGGTAGTGACTCTGGATTCGGAAGCCAGTGCCAAGAACGGTGTGTGCTTCACACAGAGTGGGGCTTCCAGCACTCATGGGGAGCCCCTCTGGGGTAAATGGGGCTCCTGGCTCTCCAGGGACACCACCTCATGTCTACGTGGTGTCTTTTCCCACCCACCTGCGTCTGCGCAGACTTGAGACGCTGTTCCCCAGTGGCCTTGTCCTGATGCCTCTGGCTGCAAGGGGGAAGACTGCGAATCTGTAAAATGCGGCAGAGAGAGGGAGTTCCAGACTCAAGACTCCAGGGCCACACAACCATTCGTGTCTAGAAATTCCAGCCTCGGCCTTGACAGCCTCCAGCCACAGGGAGCCTCACTACCTCCCATCCTAGCCTCCCCCAGCACAAATGCTATATATTAAAGGGTAAAAGGCCAGAAGCTGACCAGACATGGCTGTTTTCTCTCTAGACTTTTCCTTCACTTCTTCCATATATAAATATATCATACATTCACATACATTCATACAAAAAAGCAGACAAAATGTAGAGTTGACCTTTGAACAACACAGGGGTGAGGGGCACTGACTCCCCACATAGTCAAAAACCCACATATAACTTTTGGGGCACCTGGGTGGCTGAGTCAGTTGGGCATCCGACTTTGGCTCAGGTCATGATCTCACGTCTGTGAGTTCAAGCCCCATATCGGGCTCTGTGCTGACAGCTCAGAGCCTGGGGCGTGCTTTGGATTCTGTGCTCCCTCTCTCTCTGCTCCTCCCCCAGTCACAGTCTCTCTCCCCAACCCCCTCAAAAAATAAACATTAAAAAATAAAAAGATAATGTCTCCAATATTGGGGTAAAATGACACTGCTGCCGCCTTTCATGGTGCTCTAAAGGACACAATGCCATTTCTGTGATATTCTGCCAAATGTACACAATCTGGATCTTATCATGGTCTGATCCACCCTGAGGGACATACTACAAAGTGTGGCCTTTTTGGAAAATGTCAAGGGCAAATATTATAAAGAAACAATGAACTGCTTCAGGGCATAGAAGAGTGGTTATAGTAAAATGCAATCTTGGGCCAGGAAAAGAAAAACTAGTTTCTTTTGCCATAAGAGATGTGAATGGCAAAATATGAATAAACTCCACATTCAGAAAAATCATGTATCAATGTGGGTTTCAGGATGGGGATTACTGTACTATGGTTATGTAAGAATATGTCCTTGAATTTCAGAAAATAAACACTAAAGTTCTTAGGGATAAATGAACACCCTGTCTATAACTTATTCTCATGTAGATCAGAGAAAAATGTGTGTGTGTGTGTGTGTGTGTGTGTGTGTGTGTATATATATATGGGGAGAAAGAATGATAAAGCAAACATGGTAAAATGTTAATATTTGGGAGAACTGAGTAAAAAGTATTCAAGAATTCACTATTTTTGCAACTTTCTTGTAAATGAAACTATTTCAAAATAAAACAAGTTAAAAAGATACATGATCACTGGGGCATCTGGGTGGCTCAGTCAGATGAGTGTATGACTTCAGCTCTGGTCATGATCTCACGGCGCTTGTGAGTTCGAGCCCCAAGTCAGGCTCTGTGCTGACAGCTCAGAGACTGGAGTCTGCTTCAGATTCTGTGTCTCCCTCTCTCTGCCTCTCCCCTGCTCGTGCTCTCTCTCTGTCTCTCAAAAACAAATAAACATTAAAAAATTTATATATATATGATCATTGAAAATAATATGCTAAATTTAAACACATAAAGTTAAAGAATGCAACCCATACATGTACTAGTTGCTCTTATTCTAACAGTTTTTAAAGATTTTATTCTTGGGGCGCCTGGGTGGCTCAGTTGTTTAAGCATCCGACTTCGGCTCAGGTCATGATCTCACAGTCCGTGGGTTTGAGCCCCACATTGGGCTCTGTGCTGACAGCTGAGCCTGGAGCCTGCTTCAGATTCAGAGGCACACGCAGATTCAGGATTCAGGTCCTGCTTTTTTTCATGTATTAAATTATGAACATTATAAATTCTCAAATGTTATTGTAGCCTATGAACATAAGAATCACTTGCTGGATATTTTCACTATTATAAACAATGCTATGATAATCATGATGAGTGACAGCTTTTGAGGACAAATCTGCATGTCCCTCTGATTACTTCCTGAGAATAGACTTTCTGAATATGTCTTGGAAATATTTCTGAGTCAAAAGGAATAAATATATATATTTTTTAAGTAATCTCTACACCCAACATGGAGCTCAAAATCACAATCCCGCGATCAAGAGTCATATGCTCTACTGACTGGCCAGCCAGGTGCCCCAAAAGGAATAAATACATTTAAGGTAAGTCAGGAAATTTACTGTCAAATTATCTTCCAAAGAGTAATTTATTTTCAACATTTCTCTGCAGCTTTCCCTCTGCAGGACGCCCTGCTGACCCGGACAGAAAGGAACAACTTTACAAAGCACCGTGCTCACAGAAGACTGGGAGGAAAAGAAGTAAAAACCAAACCCTAAATCCAAGAATCAGTGAGCACGCCAGGGAGGCCATGATACCTGTGTCCCAGAAGGGTGAGCAGAGAGAAGAGTCCAGAAATATGGACGTTAGACCAGACGGGCCTTCTCAACGATGGGAATCATTCCCAGGAAATGAGATGCCCTGTGGTACAAAGTGGGAAAACTGTCTGTGGGGAGGTACCGGCCCGAGGTCATGGCCACATACCGACCCAAGGATCGCAGCTTGCAGCTTGGGGGACACACAAATCCCACCGCTTAGCCCTCCACTTGCTGTACGGTGTGCATTACCCGCTGCTCCTCGGTCCCCTGGGCCCTCCCCTGTCACAGCAGGGCAGTGGGTGCTGGGAAGGAAGGACCTGGGTCCTGAGGAAGCACGTTTCAATAATCATTTCCACCACCTGTGTCTGGAAACAGGCATGCTTAAACTCCCCACACCCATGACAACATCACATTCACACACACGGATCTCAAAACCTCTGTGAGCCTCAGTTTCTTCCTTTATAAAATGGGGCTGTTGGCAGAATCATATGAGACAAAGATGTGCACAGGGCAAACAATGAAGAAAAGAACCACAGCTGTTCGGTTCTGTGCCACAAACTAAGAGAATCCTTGTAGATATGTGACAGAATACTTCAGCTCTTCTCCCAGGAAGCCAGTCTGGGTGACTTCTAGAAGCTCCTGGATTTCCTGAAGAGTTTAGAGAAATGGACCTGGAGAAACTCAAAAAGCTCTGGAGAAATCCAACCTTTAATGAGGGGAAAGTAAGGTTCGGGTTCTGCGGTCTAGAACTCCTAGAATCTGTCCAATCCTGGCTTTCCTCTATCAGAGGACTTGCCCAGAGATCTGCCTCCAGCTGAATTGGACCTGGAGGGACCTTCCCTCCATCACTGCCTCCCCCCTCCCCCCGCCCCCGCCCCCGCCTGCTCCCTGGGGCCAACAGGAGCAGGGTGAGTTTGCACACATCTTTCAACAATCAACCTTGATCAGCTCACCTTACACATCTTTCAACAATCAACCTTGATCAGCTCACCTTGACTTCCAATAGGAAGGCCTTAATTACGTCTAACCCTGGTCACTTCATAGCTGACACAGTACAAGTCCTTCCAGTTAAAGGGGTGGGGGGCAGGGAGTGGACAAAACCTACTCTGAGGGGGACAGAAGACAATCCCTGGCAAAGGGCAGGCACAGAAGAGAGGCCCTCTAGAAGGTACTGTAACAGCTCTTCTGGCCTCACAGGTTAGGACTCTGAAAGCCCAGTGCCTACCATCAGTAGACCAGGCTAGCCTTTTGCAAACCGCAGTCTCTGGGAACTTCCACTAGCCAGAATGGAAAAATGGTGGCACCTTTATCCCACTTCACCTGGTTTCTGACATGAGGGGTAGCCCATACTTGTTCAGACCATGTCAGCAGGAAGACAGAAGAAAACAAAAACCTGCCTAGCCTTTATGTATTCCTCCACAGCGATAGTACTATGTCAAATTTTCAAATGCCCCCATTCCAGTAGCCGCTAAGGAAAGGGAGAAACTACCTACTTCTGCGTCGATTGGCTCTGGAATTCCTAGATTTCAGGCACAGCAAAGGAAACCAAGGTTACTTTCCAAAAGCAGTATTTGAGCTTCAACCAAAATCATGGCTTTTCCAATCAGAAGTGGTTTCACAGAGAAGGGACCGTAACCTCGAGGGGAGCAAACAACCCCAGTTTTCTCTTTGGTTTCTCTCTAGTCCACTGGATTATGAAAGTGTTAGTATCAAAAGAGACAGAGGGTCATAGTGAAAAGGGCGGAGTTCAAAAAAATGACATTTGGGTGTTGGCTTTACCTTCATCTTAGCAAATCACTTCTCCTCGTCGAGGCTTAGCCAGAGAGATAGGCTATTAATCCCGGTCTGGCTTTGGTACAAATGATGCCTGTGAAAGCATTCTGTGAAGTGCTGCAGAAACACTCATGGCTGAGGACAATGGACAATGGAGGTGAAACACTCCACTCGTGCTAAAAACAGCGGCTCTTCCACATCCGTCAAGTGCACAGCAGCATGCCAGCTGGACAAGGGAAGACTAAGTCAGCGAATGTTCTCTGCCCTTCTGCTGGGAGGAGACCAGTGGCAGTGACTTCATTGCCAAAATGAATGGTGCAGATGGCCAGTGCTAGTTCACAGTCGGGCGAGGCTGGTGTGAGCTAAA